>NW_027529438.1:3000029-3020260 GCF_008692635.1 Crocuta crocuta
GGCTGAGGAAGGCTGTAGATTAAGCTGACCCAAACTGAAGCATTTAACTCACGCTTCAGGATGGGGAATCCAGAAGAAGTCTGGAAATGAGCATGGAAAGAGACCAGAGGCACATGAAGACCTGAACGAGAAGACCGCGGGCGGGGAATGGAAACGAGAAGGGCGCATCGGGAGAGGCTGCACAAGTCTCAGCACTGTCGCCTGTCGCTTTCTGATCCCTCACCAGGTGTAAGGCAGGAGGAGGGCCCAAATCATCATCATGCCATCCGGCTACTTTAACACTGCTGGTGTAGCTCATTACAAACTTTATTTTTCTGTTCATGTTTATCTGAGAGAGGAAGAGAGCAGGGGAGGGGCAGAGAGAGAGAGAGAGAGAGAGAGAGAGAGAGAGAGACAGAGAGAATCCCAAGCAGGCTCCGTGCTGCCAGCACAGAGCTCCTGGAGGGGCTCGAACTCACAAGCTGTGAGATCCTGACTGGAGCTGAAATCAAGAGTTGGACGCTTAACCGACTGAGCCCCCCAGGTGCCCCTCATGCCAAACTTGAAGAGGAACTTCCCGTGCTCAGTACCTTCACTCTCCCAGGCCTGCAGCCGATCTTGGTCCCTGGTGGCGCTGCCCAGCACCTCTCGAGGGACCGGCTCCATGCGCGCATCCATTTTCTCCTGCTGAGACGACTGGTTAAATCCTTCGATGGCCTTCTGGAAAAAGAAGTTGAGCTCCTCAAAGTTCATGGCCTGGAGCTCCGCGTAGAGTTCTCCCTGCTGGGCTTCACCCAGCTCGTTCCAGAACTGGAGCAGGTGTTCCTGTCCGGCTTCGGACAGCCTGGCTTGGAGCTCGCTGACATTCATAGTGCTCGGGCGGTCAAGCCTGGCGAAGACAGAGGCGTAAGCTCCGCTCCCGCAGGCCTACAAGAAAAGAAGGAATCGACAGCCGGTTGAAGTCCAACCTCAAAGCCGGAGGAGCTTTTCCTGCTACAAATAAGTACGTTAAAAAACACTTGACGTTACAGAAGTTAACTTCTGCCTTCCCCTCACAAGATTTGTGACAGAGCCAGCTTGTAAAGGCATAAACAAAGAAGACATCCAGATGGCCAAGGGACACATGAAAAGATGCTGGGTATCACTCGTCATCAGGGAAACACCAATCAAAATTACAGTGAGATATCACCTCACGCCAGTCAGAGTGGCTAAAACAGCAAACCCAAGAAACACAACTGTTGGCAGGGGGGAGGGGAAACCTCATGCGCTGTTGGTGGGGATGCGAACTGGTGCGGCCGCTGTGGAAACGGTCTGGTGTTTCCCCAAAAAGTTAAAATGCAACTATGGCCCAGTAATCACACTCCGGTTATTTACCCAAAAAATACAAAAGCACTAATTCAAAGGGATACGTGCACCCTTATGTCTATTGCAGCATTCTCTACAACAGCCAGATTATGGAAGCAGCCCAAGTGTACAGATGAATGGATAAAGATGTGTGGTGTGCATGCGTCTGTGTATACATAAATATATACATAAATGTTACTTAGCCATAAAAAGAATGAAACCTCACCATGTGCAACGACATGGATGGAGGCAGAGAGTATAACGCTAAGTCCAATCAGTCAGTCGAACGACATGGATGGAGGCAGAGAGTATAACGCTAAGTCCAATCAGTCAGTCGAACGACATGGATGGAGGCAGAGAGTATAACGCTAAGTCCAATCAGTCAGTCGAACGACATGGATGGAGGCAGAGAGTATAACGCTAAGTCCAATCAGTCAGTCGGAGAAAAACAAATATCGTATGATTTCCCTCATATGTGCAATTTAGGAAACAAAACAAGCACAGGGGAAAAAGGAGAAAGACAAACCGAGAAACAGGCTCGCTCTTCACTGTAGAGAACAAACTGATGGTTATCAGAGGGGAGGGGGCGAGGGGACGGATGAAACCGGTGATGGGGAGTAAGGAGAACACTTGTTGTGGGAGCCTGGGTGGCTCAGTCCGTTAAACATGTGACTGTGGCTCAGGTCATGATCTCGTGGTTCATGAGTTCGAGTCCCGCAACAGGGTCTCTACTGTCAGTGCAGGGTCTGCCTCAGACCCTCTGTCCCTCTCTCTCTCTCTGCCCTGTTCATCTTTCTTTCTCCCTCTCTCTCTCCCTCAAAATAAAACTCTAAAAAAAAAAAAGAAAAAAAAAGAAAAAGGAGTGCACTTGTCAGGATGAGCACTGAGTACTGTACAGAACTGCTGAATCACTGTGGTGTACGCCTGAAACTAATATGTTAACATGCATGTTAACTATACCGGAATTAAAATGTTTTTAGTTAAAAATAAATGAAAACCTTGTAAGACAATACCAATTAGTATAATATACCAAGTACCCCACCAAGAACTTTACCTCCGTGGTCTCATTTGATTTTCGCCGGCTCTCCGACACAGGTTCTGTTATCTCAATTACTTTACCAGGGAGGAGACGGAGGCCCAGAGAGGCAACACCACAGGGCCCACAGGCGGAGCAGGGCTGTGAGCCCAGGCGGTCCAATTCCAGGGCACACACTCTGACTGTCCCACTTAGCTGCCTCTGACCATGAGTACGACTGCAAGAACTACGACTTCTTACTACGTCAACTGTTCCCCTTTTAGCGCTAACGATGGAAACGATTCTGTTGTATTCAGGATACAACAAAATTCAAGATAGGACTATCTATAATCATGAAAAATACGTTTTCTTTCAGTAGCAACTTCTAGAGAATTTCTTTACTAAGGAACTGACCCCTCAAGGGACAAGCAATACACACATATCAACAGATAAAACCAGGTAACATATGTAGCAAAACATTAAAGTGCACAGTACTAAAAGAATACAAGGAAGACGAGATATTTAGTCCAGTTGCCTACTATAGCTAAATGCAGGAGATGGTAGGTGCTGTCTACAAAGAGGTCACAGGAAGCATGATCAGCTGTGCCTCAAGGGCTCAGCAGATGGCAGATAAGATGAGAACACAAGCGAGGCAGGCATGTGTGACAGAGAAGTAGGAAAGCTGAAGTTTTCTGCAGAATGATGGGAAGTGAAAGAGGGCAGGGCTAAACCATGAAAGCCTTGAAACGCTAGCAAAGGGAGACCTAACAGTGACAAGATGCCAACAGCAGATTACTCAAAGGGCAGTGTCACCAAACTTTAGAGAGAGAGAGAGAGCAATAGCATAAAATAGATTGTAAGGAGGGACAAGTAGACGTAGGAAAACAAGTTCAAAGACAATCACGGGGATGGAAGGCCAAAGAGCTGAATCAGATGGGTTGCAAAGGAATTAATAGTAAAAGGGAAGATTTGGGGGTCGCTGTAAAAGGATCACCTTCAGAAGTGCTTAGAAGTGAAGGACGGCAACAACAGGTACCGGAGAAACAACCTGCAATCTTCTACCCTTGGAACAGCGGTGGGTAACACACACGGGAGTTCAGAGCAACGTTCTGGAGTTCAGCTGAGCTACTTAATGTCCGCATGCCTCACCTGGAGCATCTATCTCATCAGGACTCTTAAACATCAGACACCATTGACAAAGTCAGATAAAGACAACCTACACGTAGGGTTCCCTGAGGTGGCGATAATGCCACCTACCGCTCACATACCACCTACGGATGACAGTACGATTCGAATTGCTTTACAGATGCTCGTGCAGTTAATCCTCAACACAATGCTAAGGCACTGCTACCAGGGTTACTTTACAGAGGAAGGTCCTGTGCCACAGAGATAACTTGCCTGGGGTCCTGAACTAGTCTAGTGAGTGAGCTTGGATTCAAACACTGATAACCTGATTCCTAAATTCACACTCTTAACTATTACTCTGTTATGCTACACTGCCTCTCGGGAGAAAGACTGCGTGTGTGTGTGTCTGTGTGTGTGTGTGTGTGTGTGTGTGTGTATGTAAAAGAGGGGAGTACCGAGAGAGCACATTATTGGTACTTTACTCAGAACACAGACACAACTGACGTTCTGATATCTGACTCACTGTGCAGAAATGAGTTCACAAGCCAACCCCAGAGCCTGGAGAAAGAAAACGCGCAGGACAAGTTGCTGAGGAACTCCACAGGATGAGTAAAGACTTCAATTTTAAAAACAGTATTACATAAAAAGTCCCTGGTATTGGTCATCAGTACTAGGCGTGTTAACCCAAATCAGAAAATCCTCAGAAGTAATTTTAACCAGTGCCCACTCAAAAATACATTCAGGAAAGGTACTATCAACCCATAGAGACAGGCACATGGCTCCAATAACTTTTTCTTTTCATAAGGTGCCCTTTCCAAGCGAACTGAAAGACTGGCTTCCTGATTCTTCTTATAAAATCAACTTCAAGTTAGATTAGCACATAAGATTGAGTGACTTACATTCCCAACTTGTATTCTGGTTTTGTTATTTAGATTTCACTTCAGGGATATAATGCTTTAAGCATGAAATGAATGGTTCTGCTTATGAAATGTACTTTATGAGTTACCAACGATTCCTAACGAAATTAAGGCTTCCATATGAAACAAAAATGAAACCTAATTATCAGCGTGGGACACAGTTCTACCTGCTGTCACCTAAAACCCTCATCCTTCCCTCCAAGTACTTCCTTTAGACTCCCGATGTACCGAAATCCCATTCATCCTTAAAGGCCTGCCTCACATACTCTAGCTTCAAGTAAATCTTTTTTGGGTAAGGAATCAAACAGAACTGACTTTTACTCTTGGCTCTATTGCTTGGATCAAGTCATAGATACTTTCAACTCTGTTATCTTCATCTGCAAAATGGGAATAACAAAATTTTCTTCACCGGGTTCAGAGGCATAAGTGAAATTACAACCAGTGAGAAAATGAGGCTCAAAGAAATAAGTAATTTGCCTAAAGCTACTTACCTTGTAGGTAGAAAATCAGGAATTTTAACCCAGATAAACCTGACTCCGATGCCTATGGTCTTTCCATCAGACAATAATAACTCTCATACACAGAGGAAATACTAAGAATTCAACCCAAGGTCCCATTTAAGAGAGGCAGGATAGCTGGTGGAAAGTGGCCTCTGGAGTCAGCCTGGCTGAGCTCAGACCCCAGCGTCATGATTTCCTAATTCAGTGACCTTGAACAAGTTACTTAACCTTTCTGTGCCTCAATTTTTCTCGTCTGTAAAATGAGGATAAAAACAGTACTTACATCTAAGCTTTAGAGGATTACCGAATTCAAATGAAAAGCATTTAAAACAGCACCTGACATGTAAATAAAACCCTCCATGAATGTCATCAGCTACTATTATCAAAGTGAAATTGTGCTCCAGACCACTGGGTTACAGTCTCCAGAACACGAGTAGTCGGGCACTGCAGGATGAAGAGAAGTTTGCCAAAAGCAGAAGCAGTAAAAGAAAATCCAGTCGGTGGGGAGAGCATGAGAAACGGTTCAGGTAAATAAAAGTATTCAAGGAACAAGGCATAGTGCTGGGAAATGGGCAGATGAGGCTGAACTTGGATCAGTGCTACTTCCGTTGAGGGACAGATGGTAAGCCTACTCTCACATGAACAGCTGGCTGCTGAAAGTCTCCTTCTCACATGCAAAGATACATCAACAATTTATGAAGGAACACGGTCTCACGGTCACGGCCATTATTAACTCACCGAATAGTGAATGAGCACTTCCTGTCTGCCGGGCACTGATGCAGGTGACAGAGACACAGCAATGCCCCAGGTGACAATGCGCAGGCCACATTCCAGAACAAGGGACAGGCATAAAACATCAGGCAGAAGAAGTGGGCTACGGGGTGAAAGCCCAACAGGGTGATGGTGGGTATTTTCAATGGGGTAGTTGGGGAGGGACTGAGACATGTGACAGTCCATATGCATGAAGAGAGAGCAAGCAAGTTAGAATCCTGGAGAGGAACATTCTAGGTACAGGAAGCTGTTGTGAGACAGGAATGTGTGAAATGTGTACACACAACAGCAAGGTCAACGCAACTGGAGCAGAGAGAGCCCGAGTGACTCTAATTGCAGCGGACGGATGGACATTGAGCAGATCGAGTAAGGCCTTTCGGTCCAAGTAGGGACTGTGGGGTTGGGGAAGCCATTGGAGAACGTGGAGCTAGGATGCATCTAGTTCTGACTGAGGTTTCAGAAGGATCATGCCATTCTTATGTGGGGAAAAAAGACTAATGACAGCAAAAGTGGAAGCAAGCAGACGCAAGTGGTGTCTCAACCGGCTGGGCATCCGATTTTCAGCTCAGGTCATGATCTTGCGGTTTGTGAGTTCGAGCCCACGTGGGACTCTGTGCTGACAGTTCAGAGCCTGGACTCTGCTTTGTATTCTGTGTTTCCCTCGCTCTCTGTGCCTCCCCCATCCCCCAACTCATGCTCTCTCTCTCTCTCAAATAAATAAATATAAAAAAAAATTTTAAAAGAAACTACCATGATAGTCTAGATGAGATGACGTTGGCTTAGAGCAGTGGTGAAATGTGGATTCTAATCTTACAGGATTAGGTAATAGATGGAATGTGGAGACCAAGAGAAAGGTAGGAATCAAGCAAAGAGGACTCCCAGGTGGTGGTGCCATTTGCTGAAGTGGGGAAACAGGAGGACAGGGCAGGTTTAGGACCAGATGCCGAGACTGGGGGAGTCAATCCTTTGTTTCGGGTTCGAGGTGCCTATTAGACATCCAAATAGAAATGCTGATAAGACGGCAGAATGCAGTCATCTAAAGTTCCAGGGGTGATAATGGAGCTAAAGATAAAATTTCCAAGGTCATCAGCACACATGATATTAAGTTATCAAACAAATGAGATCCCTGGCAAGTGTAGGTGGATTGAAAAAAGAAGAAGAAGAAGACTGAGCCTTGGATGCGCCTTAGGATACTGAATGGCGTTTCTATTGATTTATGAAGGTTTCAAGAGATATACCATTATTTTTTCATTAAAAAAAAAAAACACATCATGTAGGGGCACTGGATGGCTCAGTCAGCTGAGCGTCTGACTTAAGCTCAGGTCATCAGGAGTTCGATCTGCCCTGACAGTGCCAGAGCCTGCTTGGAATTCTCGCTCTCTGCCCATTCCCCCGCTCTCTCTCTCTCTCTCAAAATAAACTTTTAAAACTTTAAAGAAATACATCACATAAGGAAAAAAAAAAAGAATTGAGAGAGATAATTTTGTATCAAACTATTTTCCAAGGAATGGGGGCCTTTCCTAAGGTCGCACCTATACTACCGTATTCAAAGGAGCCCCGGATTTAAAGGAACATATGGTAATGGGAAGGTCACCAGGGAACCATTTCACCAAAGACCTGGAAGTCTTAGTTCCTGGTCCCTCCCCACCATTTGACCCTGTGCAAATCATTCCACCTCCCTGTGTACACATTTCCTCATAAAACCTGCCTTCCGCACACACCCTCAAGTGGAGACAAATAGTGAGAACTCCGCCTACCAAAGCACATCCGCAAACATGGCATCATCCCACTTTTAAGATACAAATCTTTTCTAAAAAGTCGCCAGAGACCCATCCGCCTTCAGATGCCTGGGAAAAATGGATCTATGCAAATAACACAACTATAGGTTAAATTTTCCCCCCACAGGTTAAACTTTGATCCCTGGCCTTAGACCACTGGTGGTCTGCAAAGGTTGACAAGGTCACATATGCTAAGTTACATAACTGTGTAAATGTCCCTAAGAAAACAACCACACTTGGGCTTTGAGTAAAAATAATTTATCTAGGGGTTTCCTTGAGGCAAAAAACAACCACAGAAAGAGTAGCACTGCTACCAATAATTCTGGTAAAAGAGAGGTGTGGATACGTGTGTAATGGTAAGCAGTCATAAATACAAGAGTTAGATCAGGATTTTCATCTTGACAAGCAAAGTCTCAAAAAGTTAAGAATCTGCTGTCGAAATTAGGATAGAATCTGGTATATGCCCATGGCCTAATACATTTGCATCAAAAACCATGACAAATTTGGTAAAACTCTACCATTATCAAATATAACTTTATTAGAATTTAAATGCCAGTATTAAAGATATTTTCTCCCTTTCTGGTCTCCTCCCTGCCCCTATCTCTGCTGCTATATTACGGCCCCCCAAAATTGATAAGTAAACTTCTTAGACCTTTAGAAAAACAGTCTTGCATTTGAGCCAGAACCACTGAATCCTATAAATTCTTGGCAGCACAGCCGCCGAGGTCTTTCTTAATCCCAGCTAAGTGAGCCAACTCCCCAACAGCCAGGGAACAGAAACTGCCTTCAGCTTCCTGTAAACCTTGGTCCACACCTAAGATTTTCACCTTAAAAGTCCTTAAACTAAAAACACTACCTAATGGCATCATATTATCACCATCACTGCTACCTGATGTCAGATTTCACAAACCAGGCACAAACAGACATAGAAGAGCCTCAGGCCAAACTTCACACAATCCTCAGGAAGCCGTCTGCTCAGCACGTGTGTGCTCTCAGCCCTCCAATCCCGGCCCCCTGCTGGGCCAAGCCCGCGGAAACCCCGGAATCTCCATCCTCTCCCACTACCAGCATTAAAACCGGCAAACCAGAAAGGGCAAGGGGGCTCTGTCTCCCTTTCACGTCCCCTCGCAGGGGTCTCCACTCCTCCCTGTCAACGCCCTCGCAATTCTCTCCCTCCGGTGTGCCACACAGCCCGCCCCGTTCCCAGCGGACAGTTCCAACGACCGCTTGTCCCCACCCCGCGGTCCCCGAACTCGACGAACGTGCCCGCAAGGCCCCGGCCGGAGAACCTCAAGGCCCCCGCCCCCCATCCAGGTGAGGCCCGCTCCCCGCCGCTCGACAAACCCTCGACTGCACGCACTGCCCCATCCGGGTCCCCCTAACCCCCAGAGCCCGGGGACGCCCTCCCCAGCGGGGTCTCCAAGCACGGGGAGCGCCTGCGGGGCGCGCGGGGCCGGCCCCTCCGCCAGGGCCAGGTTCGGGCGCCGAGCACCGACGTGGCCGTGGGAGCGTGCGCGTGGCGGGCNTCCCCGGCCCAATGGGGACGCCGCTGGGAGTCCGGTCCGCAGGCGGCCTCGCCCCTCGGCGCGCCGCGGGCGGGGAGAGGTGTGCGCAGCGTCAGCAGGGAGGGGCGTGGCCGGAGCCCGGGAGCTGTCGCTGCGGCCCCGCCCTCAGAGTCCTGGCGTCCCCGGCTAGTGGCGCGAGTTAGCGCCCGCGGCTCCTAGTCCACTCCTGGCCCGGCGGTGCGGCCGCACGCCGTTAGCAGAAGCGTATCGCGGAGCTGGGCGGAGAGCGGTGTCATCCGGCAGGTGGTGGATTTCCGACCGCCCGCGCGGAGGGTTGGACCCTGCAGGGCGGGCCTGGGGCGCGCTCCGACCTTGGACCGGCCTTGCCTCGTCTCGGCTTGGCCGGATGCCTGAAGGGCCCCGACTGCCTTTCTGCTTCGCGGCGTTTTAGGTCCCAAGCGCGGGAAGCCAGGCCCGCTTACTTTTTTGCACAAACAGTCACGAAAAGAGAGGAAGTGCAAGCGCAGGTATTAATGAGAAGCGCTCCAGGGAGAATGAGCCCAGGCGTCCCTTTTGTGTGACGGTGGACTTAACCTCCCCAGTATTCTACACCAAGCTGTTGGTTGGCCGGGATGACCTTCAGGGCCACTACACGGCCACCGTTTGTAATGGCCTGTTGCGTACAGTCACGAGCGCTGTTGCATACCTGATGTGGACGTGCACGCGCAGTTCAAAAGCTCAGCACTTGACAGTCCTAAAAGCTGCGATTACATTTTGAGCTGCGTTGCACTTTGCCTGATTTTGCAAGAAGTCCAAATGTTGAAATGAAAAAAAAAAAAAGATTTAACATAGCACCTTACATAAAGAATATCAGGCATTTGAGCATCTTTCTTTTACTTTATCAAGTGCCAGCGCCTTTTCAGTAACTATATCGTTTGCACAATCACCCACCGCATTAAGTAACTGAAGAGAGTAATGCTGGTAGATTCGTATTTAGGAGCTAGAATATTTTCCATTTGTCATGATCCCAGAACGTCATCCATTTATTTGAAAGATGTATAGTGTCGTGGTTAAGAGCAGGGGACCTGAAGACAAAATTCCAGCTTTTTTATTGAGCGTGATCTTTGGCAAGTTCATTAACTCATGCATCAATTTACTCACCTATAAAATATAAACAATAGAAATGCCCTTAGGGTTGTTGTAAGGATTGAACCAGTGAATACAAGCAAAGAATGTAGACAGAGTAAATGAACACTAATAAACTGCAATGATTGTTATTTGAGTGTTTCCTCTATGTCAGTTGCTAGTTCTAGGTCCTGGATACCTTTGCATACTTCTCACCATTGCATCCTGTCGTTTGGATTCCCGGTACCATAAGGAACGTTACTCTCAAACCCTTCATAACTGAGAAGAACAAATTCACTCCCATTATTAATATGCCCAGGTTCCACTTAAAGAGACCTAGAAGCCCACCCACAATGTCATAACTGAATATAGATAGACATTGTGACTTTAAATGAAAGGAAAAGAATTTACACAATTGCTTTCTAAAAATATACTAATTGTCATGCGTCTGGGTGGCTCAGTCCTTTGACCATTGGACTTCGGCTTAGGTTATGATCTCCTGGGTTGTGAGTTCAAACCCCACATCAGGCTCTGTACTGACAGCTCAAATATAAATAAACATTTAAAATCATTAAAAATAAACATTAAAAAATTAAAAATATGCTAATTGTTATGTTACTCTTCCACTGTTACTCCCTGACAAATATAGGAGAGTTTAGAAAAATGCGAACTGGGAGATGCAGATTCAAAATCACAGTTCAGGGGTGCCTGGGTGGCTCAGTTGGTTAAACATCCAACTTCAACTGGAGTCATGACCTCCTGGTTGGTGGGCCCCTCGTCGGGCTCTGTACTGAGAGCTCAGAGCCCGGAGCCTGCTTCAGATTCTGTGTCTCACTCTCTCACTGCCCCTCCCCTGTTCGCACTCTGTCTCTGTCTCTCTCTCTCTCACTCTCAAAAATAAATATTTAAAATATATATATAAATAAATCACAATTCAACCTCAGAGGCTGTGTGTCAGCTTAACAACTCTTAACCTCAATTTTCTGCTTATAAAATGAGGATAATACCCACTTCACAGGGGTGTAGTGCCAATTAAATGAGAAAGAATCTAAGAGTGTCTGGAATATGACAGGCATTTGACGAATGAATGAATAGAAAGCAAAATCATTATTAAAGAGTCCTTTAAATAGAAAAGGTAGCATTGAGGCCCAGCACAAGTGTTTTCAATGAACAATCATAAAATCAAATTTTTACTTTTACCCTTTTTGCTCAATTTTTTTCCTAGTCACCATGCATAAGAAGGGCCTTAATCTCATCTTGCCAGATAAGTATCCAAAAACTTCTTACTCTGAAGAGCTATTTCTTTCCTTTAAGGTGTTCTTTGTATACAGCTGACCCTTGAACAAAGAGGTGGTAAGGGGCACCAACATCACAGGGAGCCAAAATCCACATTTGACATTTGACTCCCCAGAAACTTAATTAATTCAAGGTTCAACTGCACATGGTCATTAAGAGACAATGGCACCTAAATTAAAATGTCCAGAAGGGCATATAATAGAAGGTCTTCTGTTTGGGTCTTTTAGGGACAATGGGATTATAGTAGTTTTAATAATCTTTTGGATCCTTTTTGTTTGTTTGTTTTAAATTTCCCCAAATTTCTAAACTTTTTCTAAGTGTTTTTTAAACTTCTAAAGTGAAAATCATTTGATAATTAGAAGAGTATACATTTCTTTTAATTTCAGAAAAGCGGGCATGCTACTTAACAACTAAAAGATCCCACTTGTTTTTCGCACACTTGTGTGGGACATGGGCCCGTCTGTCCACGCTTTCCTGTGTAGTACGACCAAGGACCAGCCACCCAGGTTTTTCAAACAGTGGACTGGTGTCAGTGGGGCACCTCCAAAGGGGTCCTCCCTTCATCTCTCCAAATGCGAGGGGCTGAGGTAGGTCACTGAACTTCCAGAGGACCTGGATTCCTTCCCAGAAGTACATCCAATCACCAAGAGAGTCTGGCTCAAAGAAAGATTCCGTAAAGTAGGCCTGAGCATTCATGAGATCACTGTTTCCAAGAGACTGACTAGATGGGTGGTGGAGGGATTAGGGCTTTGACTTTCCTATTGACAGCTTCCTATGACATGAGTACTCGGTCCCCCAGGAAATCATCCCGACCGACTTAGCTCACCACGCCTCCCAAGCCCTAACTTTTCTGTAGCACAGGGTGTGTTTCAAAATATGGTGAAATAACAGATACATCCTATTCGATGACACTTTTTTTTTTTTTTTTACTGAATGTACGGCCCTTCAAAACCAACTGCAGTCGAGGAAGTACAAAATAACAAGGTGGATTGAGCCCCAGGGAAAGTAAACAAGGGAGTGTTGGTGTGCCTAAGTATGGAGACACAACTTTGGGACTCCACATTGAGTAGGTGTGTATGATGTCGGAGAGTGGACTTGACATTCCATTGCCATGGAGTAGCTAGAGATTAGCCATCTGCTGACTAGAGATTATCCGGGGCACCTCCCTTAATTCACAGATAAGGAAACCAAATCTCCCCAAAAGTGAAGTTGTTTCCCTAAGGACTGAATAGAATAAATAGGGGGCGCCTGGGTGGCTCAGTTGGTTAAGCATCCGACTTCGGCTCAGGTCATGATCTTGTGGTTTGTGAGTTCGAACACCGTATCTGGCTCTGTGCTGACAGTTCCAGATTCTTTGTCTCCCTCTCTCTCTGTCATCCCCAGCTCGCGCTCTGCCTCTGTCTCTCTCTTTCTCTCTCTGTCTCTCAAATAAATAAACATAGAAAAAAGAAGAGAATAAATAGGTAATTAAGAAGTAGAAGCAAGATTAGAAGTCAGCCATCTCTTGCTATGTAACAATATAAACACCTCACTACCATTAGAAGCCCTGGGTCAAATATTTAATGTCTACTTTGGGGAGTCCATTTGCCGGGATCTTTCTGATACACAGTTGTACTATCCCCAGGGGAAATTCCTCAGAAACCTAACCTGGAGTGGCTTCTGACCTACACTGAAACCAGAGCCATAACATATTTTGTTCCTAATCTGCCCCCCACACACACACCGCCTTCACCTATGGCTGGATGACGTTTAACACCACGGTTTGTCAGATGTAAATGATTTTTCATAATGTGGCTTCTCGGCCCTACTGGTGAACGCAGCATGTTTGGATTTACTGTGCATTTTGTCTCTCGGGCTTCTGAACTCACCATGCAGGACACACACAAGGTCCATCACAAGCTATTAGTGCTGGAGATACATCCTATCACCTATTCCTTCTTTAGGAATCTACAATGGATGAAATTTGCTTTATATTTCCCAGGTAAATAAGGAAAAGATAAAAGTGGGACGTCGCCTCCAAGAAATCTCAGGCACAGCAACAGTCTCTCCACATTTTTTTGGTCCCAGGCTCCACAACTCCATTTGGCCTGCGTGACTTTATGTTAATAGAAGACCCTACAGCTCAGTGAAAGTCTCTGACAGCGCCAAATGGCTTGGCCTAGAAATGGAATTACAAAAATATAGACTCAAAACTTACTTAAGTCAGGAGGTGCCTGGGTGCCTCAGTCAGTTGAGTGTCCAACTTCAGCTCAGGTCATGATCTCATAGTCTGTGAATTCAAGCCCCACGTCAGGCTCTGTGCTGACAGCTCAGAACATGAAACCTGCTTCAAGTTCTATCTCTCTCTCTGCTCCTCCCCCACTCGTGCTCACTCTCTCTCTCTCTCAAAAATAAATAAACATTTAAAAACAGTTTTAAAAAACTTACTTGGGTTCTCTGAGCTGCTGGGTAATTATCTCCTGTGTCATTGATTCATTGACTTTGTTTTTGACTCAACATAATAGAGAAGAGTATGGATTTGAAAGACAGAGAGCACGAGTTTGAGTCCTGGCTCTGCAGTTACTTAGCTGAAAGGCCTTAGAGCATTTCATTGATGTTGCTGTCTGGTCTCTTCCCATCTGTATAATGGGCATAATAGTTGGACCTACCTACTAGGGTTGCTGTGGGGATTAATATTTTTTTAGAGTGCTTAGAATAGTTTCTCAGAATAAAAACTCTTAAGTTTAAAAAAAAATACTATTTCCTGGGGTGCCTGGGTAGCTCGGTCAGTTAAGCATCTGACTCTTGATTTCATCTTGGGTCATGATCTCACAGTCATGAGATAGAGCCCCACATCAGGTTTCATGATGGGCTTGGAACCTGCTTGGTATTCTCTCTCCCTGTGTCTCTCTGCCATTCTGCCCCTCCCAGCTCACACTTCTCTCAAAATAAATAAATACATAAATACTATTTCCTAAGTTTGGCTTATTGAGTATCAGGTATTGGGAATTGAATGGTGTGGCAGACAGACTCTAAGGTGACACCCATGATTCCTGCCTCCTAGATTGTAGAATCCCTTCCCCTTGAGCATGGGAAGGACCTGTGACCTGCTTCTAACTAAGAAGAAGGTGATGGAGGGGCGCCTGGGTGGCTTAGTTGGTTAAGCATCCGACTTTCACTTAGGTCATGATCTCGCGGTTCGTGGGTTCGAGCCCCGCGTCGGGCTCTGTGCTGACTGCCAGCTCAGAGCCTGGAGCCTGTTTCAGTCTGTGACTCCCTCTCTCTCTGACCCTCCCCTGCTCACGCTCTCTCTCTCTCTCTCTCTCCTAGAAATAAATAAAACATTAAAGAAAAAAAAGAAATGGGTAAATTAAAAAAAAAGGAGAAGGTGATGGACATCACTCCCATGAGTACATTATGCTATATGACAAAATAATGGGTCCCATAATTGGGTTACATTAAGACTTCTTGCTAGAGGACTCACTTTCACTCTTTGGCTGGGCCTTAAAGAAACAAAATGTCAGGAAGGAAACTGCCTACAGAGAGGTCCGTGTGGCAGGGAACTTCTAGGAGCTGACAGTGGCCTTGAACCAGCAAAATAGAAGCAACCAAACAAACCCCCTGGAGTCTGCAGTCCCACAAGGAAATAAGTTCTGCCAGCGAGCTGAGTGTTGGAAGGGAATTCCATTCCAATCCAGCCTCCAGATGAGAATGCAGCCCAAGCTGATACCTTGACTGCAGTCCTGTGAGATCTGGATGCAGAAAACCCATCTGAGCTTCGGCTGATATTTTGACTACAGTCTTTTGAGAGACCCTGAACCAGAAGCTGAATAGGCTGGAGAAAAACACACAACCTCTCTGACTGGTCTCACTTTAAATTCATAACCACTATGCCAATACTGGATACTCTCTGCCCTTGTCCACTTGTGTTGCCTTTCTTCTAGGTGACTATTTCACACACTTGTCTCTCCGAACTCTCTGAGAACCTTGTCCCCCATATTGGCTCTCAGCCGATATCCTTGCTTCTCCTTGTTGAGAAAACAGAGAACTTGAACAAGCTCCTGCAACCCCGTCCACTCATCTCCCTCCATCTATACCCATATTAGTATTTTATCTCCAAGTATTTGGAATAAATGTCTGTGGTCCGCCTACCTGCAAGCCACAGCACATCTCCTGCCAGCCCAAGGATATCACTCCAGGACACAGCTTGCTGACAGGTATCTCAAAATTAATGTGTGTAACTGAACCCCTCATCTATTCTTATTATTCCTACACTACTCCCCTCCACCACCCTCCCCCCCAAAAAATGATTTCTTTCAATCTTCCTTACCTCTATAGTAATTCCATGGTCATGGTTGCTCAGGCCAAAACCCTGAGACTCGTCCTTGGCACCTTCTCTCGTCACAGATGCAATCCACATAGATCCCAGGGGCTCTGGCTCCATCTTCAGCACGGACGCAGAATCCCCCCCTCCCCCCCACTCTCCCCATCACTTTCTCCCGTGCTAGTCCAGTCAGCATCATGGCCGACCTGGATCACGGCAGTAGCTGCCTCCCGGCAGCCCTCTTTGCTTCCACCCTTGCCTCTCTTCAGGCCATTCTCAAAGGAGCAGCCAGAATGATCTCTGGAGCTCTATCTCTCCTCTGCTCAAAGCCTTCTCCTGGCTTCCCATGTCATTTGGAATAAAATATAAAATGGTCAAACTCACAAAGTCTGACAGGGTCTCCCCTCCACACACTGTTCTCTGGAACTTTCCCCTTTCGGTTCTCCATATCCTGCCCAGGTTACCCAGACTCCAGTCACACTGGAGCTTAGAATCAGTCGGTCCTGAGAGCGGTGGGAAGCTCCTGATGCGTTCTCTAGGCCATGCTTCCATCTTCTCTGCCTACTGTGTGGGGCAAGGGACAGACGTCACGGGCCGGCACATCAGCCTCTTATGTTACACGGTGGCTGTGATGAGCCTTGCTGACCCCCAGCAAGGGCACAAAGGACCCCTTTGCAGAGCTGGTATTGCTTGGGACTCCTTTCTTATTTTCCTTTTTGTGGGAAAAAAAAAGAGTAAAAGCAGAAAATTAAAATACTAGAAATTTTTAGTATTTTTGAAGTTTTTCTTTAAAAATTTTTTAAATGTTTATGTATTTTTGAGAGAGAGGGAGAGCACAAGTGAGGGAGGGCCAGAGAAGAGAGATGGAGACACAGAATCTGAAACAGGCTCCAGGCTCTGAGCCGTCAGCACAGAGCCCGATGCAGGTTTCAACTCAGAAACTGTGAGATCACGACCTAGGGCAAAGTCAGATGCTCAACCGACTGAGCCACCCAGGCGCCCCTGGAAGTTTTTTCTTAATTTTATTACTCAAGTATTACAAACATTAAAGTTCAGGATGTACAAAAGAGATAAGGAAGGAGGGGAGAGAGAAAACTCAGGAGGGAGGGGAGAAGTGGAAGGGAGCTGACAGAGAGGAAGGAAGGAAGACAAGGCAGAAAGAAAAGGAAAAGAAAATTGCCCCAAGGGACTGCCACACAAAACAGTTCCTATCCACAATTATGGTTCTTTTTTTTAATGTTTATTTTTAAGAAAGGGAGACAGAGTGTCAGCGGGGGAGGGGCAGAGAGAGAGGGAGACACAGAATCCAAAGCAGGCCCCAGGCTCCGAGCCGTCAGCACAGAGCCCCATGCGGGGCTTGAACTCACAAACTATGAGATCATGACCTGAGCTGAAGTCGAACACTTAACCAACTGAGCCACCCAGGCGCCCCACAATGATGGTTCTTAGTACTATTAATTAACTAATTAATTATTTAGCGTGCATCAGCTGGGGAGGGACAGAGAGACAGGGAGAGGCCCAAGCAGGCTCGGTGCTGTCAGTGCAGAGCGCCGCTCAGGGCTCGATCCCACAAACTGTGAGATCATGAGTCGGTTACCAACTGAGCCTCCCAGGCGCCCCAGGTTTTCAGTACTTTTTATTTTTTTTTTATTTTTTATTTTTAAATGTTTTATTTATTTCTAGAAGAGAGAGAGAGAGACAGCGTGAGCAGGGGAGGGTCAGAGAGAGAGGGAGTCACAGACTGAAACAGGCTCCAGGCTCTGAGCCGGCAGTCAGCACAGAGCCTGATGTGGGGCTTGAACCCAGGAACCACGAGATCATGACCTAAGCGAAAGTCAGACGCTTAACCGACTAAGCCACCCAGGCGCCCCAGGTTTTCAGTACTTTTTAAAGTACCCTCCCACCCCACCCTGCCCAGGAGACTGGGAGGGGCATTCTTCTCAGAAAAGCCAAATTTCATGTATCACACCCCGCCTTGCTGAGCTCACCCCCAAGTTCTAGAACAGACATCGGGAGTTTGCTTACAAACCCATGACTTTTCTGGCATTTCACTGGAGTAACTTCTGACTAAGCGTGTCCTGACCATGAGGCTGCGGTCACAAGAGATTCTGGTTCTTCTCTTGATGGGAAAAGAGTAAATAAAGTTGTGCTGTATTTTCCGCAGTTATAATGAATAAGTGATAAAATATAAACAGGACACCCAAGAATAGGATAAATCCTTTCCACTCTTCCACTCGCAAAAATCCATCATTAAGTTACATCATGATACAATTCTACTGATATCCGTGTGTTTTCATTTTTAAGTTTATTTATTTTGAGCGCAATCACCAGTGGGGGAGGAGCAGAGAGAATCCCAATAGGCTCTGCACTGTCAGCACAGAGCCTGACACAGGGCTCACACCCACAAATCATGAGATCATGACCTGAGCTGAAATCAAGAGTCAGAAGCTCAACCGACTGAGCCACCCAGGCAACCTCCGTTGGTGTTTTTTAAAGATTGGTGTGTCCTTTTATTTATGTGTTGCTGAATAGACTATCCTATTAATATTAGGTTTTATGGGGTTCTATTATCACTCTTATTTTTTTTAAGTTGTGATATTTTGTTTGGAGGTCACTTTTTGTTTTTTAATTTTTTTAAATTTTTAAAAAATTTTTTTGACAGAGAGAGACAGAGTGTGAGTGGGGGAGGGGCTGAGCGAGAGGGAGACACAGAATCCAAAGCAGGCTCCAGGCTCTGAGCTGTCAGCACAGAGCCCGACGTGGGGGGTCAAACCCAGGAACCACAAGATCATGACCTGAGCCGAAGTCGGATGCTTAATCGACTGAGCCACCCAGGCACCCCTGGAGGTCACTTTTTATTAAATAACTGTTTAAAGGCTGTTAATTACTGTTAGCCACAAAAGAGAGTTTTTGGCCACAATTTAGTACACAGAAATAGTAATTTTCTAAAAAGTAATTTAGGAAAATGAAAATATAAATGGAACTTTGCAAATGCCAGTTGGTGACTCACATGATAATAGCTATTTCCATTGTTTTTAGGATGAAGAAAGCACGCATCAAATTAACACACAATGTAAAAATATTTCCAATTATGCACTTGAAAGTTTTCTGACCACAAAAATTAAGAACATTTTCTGATAATTATTTTGGCCATTTTTTTCCACTACTCGTTTCCTTCACAATCCAATAAAAGCATCTATGAACTATGTGCTAAGCATGATTTACTGTTATAAGATAGTCAGATTTTTAGGGGCACCTGGGTGGCTCAGTCGGTTGAGCAGCCGACTTTGGCTCACGTCATGATCCCACAGTTCATGAGTTCAAGCCCCACAAAGGGTTCTGTGCTGACAGCTCAGAACCTGGGACTTGCTTCAGATTCTGTGTTTCCCTCTCTCTCTGCCCCTGCCCTGCTCGCACTGAATCTCTCTCTCTCAAAAATAAACATAAAAAAAAGATTGGCAGATTTTCAGAATTTCAATTTTCATAATATTCTTTTTTTTTTAAATGTTTTATTTATTTCTAGGGGAGAGAGAGAGAGACAGCGTGAGCAGGGGAGGGTCAGAGAGAGAGGGAATCACAGACTGAAACAGGCTCCAGGCTCTGAGCTGGCAGTCAGCACAGAGCCCGATGCGGGGCTCGAACCCACGAACCGTGAGATCATGACCTAAGCGAAAGTCGGACGCTTAACCGACTAAGCGACTCAGGCGCCCCAGAATTTCAATTTTCAATAAATGGACTTGACATTTGCTATGCACAGCAAAGGATATTTTGGACAAATTTTGTCCAAAATTTGCTTATAGTGTATGCAAATCTTTTAGTAATTTATAAACTAAACTATAGATAAATTTCCATTATTTCTTAGGTGCTTAGAAACGTTAAGTGACTTTTTCCTGTGCATTCTCCCACCTGGCGTCACCTCCTTACAGCCTGAAGTACGTCTTTACTATTTCTTGAAGCAAGCCTGCTAGCAATGACTTCTATAAGATTTTTTTAAAATCAGGGAATAGCTTTATTTTTCTATATGTTTCTTTATTTTTGAAAGAGAGCATGAGCACAAGGGAAGGGGCAGAGAGAGCTGGGGAGAGAGAGAGAGAATTCCAAGCAGGCTCTGCACCGCCCGTACCAGCGTAAGGTCCGTTTCAGGGCTAGAACCCAAGAGTTGTGAGATCGAGACCTGAGCAGAAACCAAGAGTTGGACGTTCAACCCACTGAGCCAGCCAGGCGCCCCTGTCTGGGAATATTTTTAACGTGCCTTCATTTTATGAGGTACAGCTCTGCAGCATAAGAAGGCTACACATTTATTTCTGAGCAAATTTGCTGATTGTATGGATAATGCCATTGGAGGTGGGGTCTCACTTTCCACCCAAAATGAAGCAGCTCCCTCCAGCACTGAGGCTTTGACGGCCTGCCCCGCCTCAGTCACTGCCGAGTCAGGGGGGTTGGGAGGAGGAGCAGCCCCCTCCAAGAGCACCGCAGAGGCGTACGGGAGCACTCCTCCCCCCAGAACAATGCAGATGAGTACAGGATTCCCCCCCCCACACGGAAGGACACTGCATATGTGTACGAGAAGAAC
>NW_027529438.1:3020355-3043196 GCF_008692635.1 Crocuta crocuta
CAGAGCACTACAGAGGCATATAGGAGCACCCGCCAGAGCACCGCAGAGGCGTACGGGAGCACCCCCCGCCACAAGAACACCGCAGACGTACTGCATGTGTGGAACCTCAGCAGAGACTCGGAAATAAATGCTTCTTAATTTGTTTTTGTCTTTGCTCTTTTCCCAGAGCCCTGAAATAATTGTTTTTCAAAATTATTGTCTAGTTTTAAAGTTGTTTTGGGGGGGAAAGGATTTGCTGCCCCAAGTGCTGCTCTCTGAATAATACAGAATAGAGTCTCAAAGGTTTAACTCTTAGAACAGCCACCGATTAATAAATTGGCTGCTCAGGGCAGCAGTGGTGCCGCTCCCTTACTATCAAGGAAGCTTATTGCTCCAGACGGTCTCATTTTCACTTGGTTTTTCCTGCTGGAAGCAGCCAGTTCCTTTTCTATCTGAGATGACAGGGGGCTTACGTTTAGGGAGCAAATACCCAGTTACCAGCATGGCACATTCTCACATGTACAATTTCTCTTTAAAATAATGATTTTAGGGGCGCCTGGGTGGCTTAGTCGGTTAAGCGTCTGACTTTCGCTTAGGTCATGATCTCGCGGTTCGTGGGTTCGAGCCCCGCGTCAGGCTCTGTGCTGACTGCCAGCTCAGAGCCTGGAGCCTGTTTCAGTCTGTGACTCCCTCTCTCTCTGACCCTCCCCTGCTCATGCTGTCTCTCTCTCTCTCTCCTAGAAATAAAAAAAAAAAAAAATTAAAAAAAATAAAATAATGATTTGAAGCTTTTTATAACATACAGATGCAATATGGGCTTGTTTTTATTTTACTGTTTATTTATTTATTTATTTGGAGAGAGAGTGCGTGTGAGCAGGTTAGGGGCAGAGAGAGAGGGAGAGAAAGAGAGTCCCAAATAGCCTTCTACTCTGCAGCACAGAGCCTGACGTGGGGCTCGATCCCACAAACTGTGGGATCATGACCAGAGCCAAAACGAAGAGGTGGGTGCTTAACCGACTGAGCCATCCAGGCACTCCAGTATGTACTTGTGTTTTTCTTTTTACATTTTGTTTAATGCTTATTTTATTTATTTGCTTATTTATTTTTTGAGAGAGAGAGAGAGAGACAGAAAACAAGCAGGAGAGGGGCCGAGAGAGAGGGAGACGACACAGAATCTGAAGCAGCTCCAGGCTCTGAGCTGTCAGCACAGAGCCCGACGTGGGTCTCAAACCCACAAATCATGAGATCATGGCCTGAGCCAAAGTCAGAAGCTTAACCGACTGAGCCCCCCAGGCGCCCCTCCTTGGTAAGAATTCTTTCTTGTTCAGGGTTCATACCTAGGATCATAATTATCCCATCTAGAATATATATATTTAAATTTGGTGGCACTTCTATTACAAACAATGTCTTTGGATGGGAAATACTGAAAAGGGAAAGATAACTTTCACGTATCATCCAAATTCCCTGGACTAGAAAGCGTGGGGTTCTGTGAGCCAGCACGCTCAGGCTGGATGTGGGGCTGGGTTGTAACTCAGCATAACCATTCCAGCACACCCTCTTCTACGGATGGCCTTAGAGCATCCGTCGGGTTGTTAAGTTACCGGACTTACCCTTTACTGAGAACCTTATTTTTCCATAAAAAGGCTGCGGTTTCCACTTGCTGTGGAACTCGAGAAGGGCTGAATGCCAAGAGGCGCGGGAATGATGAGGGGCCCGTGAATTCAGGCCACCATGACCTTGAGATGCATCACAGTTGGATCCAACTCATGTCTGTCAATACCAGCCTCTTGCTTTCCCTTGGAAACTAGAAAATTAATTTCCCAGATCATGTTCTTGGACCTCAGAGAAATACCATGAGTAATGAGCAACTGTGAATTTTATCAAAGAAATGTAGTTGATCTACGGGGCACATACAGGAAAGTATTCAGTTTTGTTGAAGCCAGTTGTGAAAAGTATAATTAACGAGAGACTTAGGGCTTGAAATTCAGGTCACACTGGGAATAGACTGAATGAGGCCACAGAATTTTACTCTTGACGTATTAAACAAACAGCTTCAGAACCAACTGGCCCCCACAGGCCCGCACCTACATCAAAAGAAAAATACTGTGTCAATTAATCATCAGCCGATGTACTGAGTTTCTCATCCTGAAGTAATAACCCCCTTTCCCCTTTTCACAGAGCTGTAAGCTATATGCAAAATGAAGCGTTCATTATCTTGGAAGGAAAAGGTATTATTAAAATCCCAAACCAGAGGCGCCTGGGTGGCTTAGTCGGTTAAGCGTCCGACTTTCGCTTAGGTCATGATCTTAGGTTTGTGGGTTCGAGCCCCGCGTCGGGCTCTGTGCTGACTGCCAGCTCAGAGCCTGGAGCCTGTTTCAGTCTGTGACTCCCTCTCTCTCTGACCCTTCACTGCTCACGCTGTCTCTCTCTCTCTCCTAGAAATAAATAAAACATAAAAAAAAAATTTTTTTAAATAAAAAATAAAATAAAATAAAATCCCAAACCAAAATCTCGTCCAAATCCACAGTTAAACCTGACAGTGATATTGTATTCATGAGGTTACATTAATATACAGTAATTTTTATTTGAAATAAAAATTTGACGGTTGCAATATTTTTTGCCCCCAACATCAAAGAGTCAACGATATATCATTTATATTTACTTACTCTTTGGCAGGGTTGAGAGCTTAATGAGAGGAATGAAAACAGTGAAAACAGGGCGAATGAAGCAAAGAGATTTCATCACCATGTTTCTGGATCCGTTGTGGTTGACACATTTTGCACAGCTGCAAATAGCAATGGGCTTTGCGACTGTAAGTTTGTTAGAAATGAAAAGTATGGGGGCGCCTGGGAGGCTCAGTTGGCTAAACGACTTTTGATTTTGGCTCAGGTCACAATCTCACAGTTGGTGGGATCGAGCCCCACGTCGGGCTTCTCGATGGCAGCGTGGATCCTGCTTGGGATTCTCTCTCCCTCTCTCTCTGCCCCTCCTCTGCTTTATCTCTCTCTCTCAAAAATAAACATTTAAAGAAAGAAAGGGAAACTATGGATTTGCCAAAACACCCTGCTCTTTGGGATTTTCCTTACATCCAATGTGGTCATGATGAGCTGTGTGGCCAAACCAATAGGGTCAGACAGAGCTAGCGTGGCGGGGAAAACGCTCTGAAAAGATCAACTTGCAGCCAGACGGGATCAGAGTAACTCGGGGGACGATGAGAACGAGGCAAAGGGGAAGGAAACCCCACCTTGCCGTGCTGTCCCACGTGATCTGGCACATTCGGTCAGCGCGGTGTCATGGTGTGAATGCAATTATTATCTCTCACAAATGAGACCAAGGCTTGCAGACTGTAAGCAGTTGTGACGGGGTCTCTCCTTCAAAATTACAGCCAAGTCATAGGGTCCCTTTACCACTCTTACTTTCTTCACTTCCCACTCACTTCCTCAGTTCTGTCTGCCTCTCTCTCTCACACATACACACACACAAGTTTGGCATCTGTCATTTCTTTCACTCGAGTAACTTGGTCTTTGTAAGTAGGTAAGTGGCCCTAATGCCCCTGTCCAACAAGATATTGGGGGGAAAATAACATTAAAAAGAACAGGCATTCAAATGGAAAAGAACCTTCTGTTCCTTCCTTAATCCTTGACCATCTACATCCATTCGTGATGCCAACCACTCTTGCGCATTCACCAGCCCTTGGCAGATCTTCCCTATTGCCTAAGGATTAGCCACTTAGCTGACTCCCTGGCTTCTCCTTTGGGGAGGAAGAAGAAAATAGTTGTGTCATGTGCATGAACAGATACCTGAATAAGTTGTTGGAAGCCATTTTGAGGAGCCGAATTCCAATTACCAAAACCATAGGCATGACCCTCAAAACACCACGTTGGAGCAGCCTCCGTCAGGGACCACAGCTCCATGTTACCCACTGTCAAAGCACCAACGTTCTTTTTCTTGGCTATAATCTGAGGGGTACGCAGCAATGACAAGACAGTTTTGTTGGGTTTTTAACGTTTTTAAGTTTATTTATTTGTTCTGAGAGAGACAGAGAGAGCGAGCAGGGGAGGGACAGAGAGAGAGGGAGAGAGAGGATCCCAAGCAGGCTCACCACTGTCAGTGCGGAGCCCAATGCAGGGCTCAAACTCATGAACTACGAGATCATGACCTGAGCCGACACCAAGAGTCAGACGCCCAACTGACTGAGCCCCCCGGGTGCCCCAAGATGGTGTTGTACCCCAAGCTGGGAGCCACCTCTGATTCCCAGTGTTGCGGGGGACCGCTGAGTCCCCACGCCGGGTGCTCTATGCGGAAGGCACTCCTTCAGTCTCTTCTTGCTGTTGCTCACACCCCCTCCTCATGTCCAGAGGAGCAGCAGTGGACTGACTGCTAAGTCTGGGAATGGGAACGGGGCAGGCATAACTTTGGTCCAGCAGGTGTGAGCCGTGGGGTAAGCTTAGAGGTAAGTGCCCCGTGCCTGCAGGGGGAGGCTGCCTCTGTGTTAGGTCTGTCGAAGTCTCTGGTGCAACCTCAGGAAGCTTGCTGTGGCCACGGACCTAACCTACGCTCTCTGGTGGCCATTTGATCTCCACTGGCCTGATGACTTCATACCAGTAAACTCAAGACTCGGATCAGAAGGGAGGGGGTAGCTCTATTTTTTTTTTTTAGCTCCCTCATCCCCTGGCAGAAATAATTATAGAATTCTTATTATAACGTATGTCCTTTTATCTATAAGATAAATAAGATGCAGTCACAGCTCTTAAAGGCCTCACAGCAGGAATGGGAAGAAACAGAGAGACGTTATTTAATGTGAAGAAATTCTAACAGAGGTGGAGTGCCAGAGTCGACGGGGCATGAATGAAGGAGGGGTTGACTCAGCCTGGCAACCTCCAGGTTACAAAGATAGCGGTGGGCGGGCTGATTCTGAAAGGATGAGTGGCTGTTGGCTCAGCAGTGATGCAAAAACAGGGAGCACTCTCAGTGGGTACTGGAGCACACGATCTCACACCCAGGGCAGAGCTGGGGGGAGTGGGCAGGGCATATGGATAAGACGTTGGCAAACATGGGAAGCAACTTGAAATGCATGTTAAAAACATGGACAACCCGGGCGCCTGGGGGGGCTCAGTCGGTTAAGTGTCCAACTCTTGGTTTCGGCTCAGGTCATGATCTCGAGGTTCTCGAGTTCGAGCCCCACATCAGGCTCCATGCTGACAGTGCAGAACCTGCTTGGGAATTTCTCTCTCTCTCTTTCTCTCTCTCTGCCCTTCCCCTGCTCATGCTCTCTCTTTCTCAAAAATAAATAAGTTTAAACACACACACACACACACACACGACCATGGGTACCTGGGTGGCTCAGTCGGTTAAGCATCTGACTCTTGATTTTGGTTCAGGTCATGCTCTCACGGTCGTGAGATCAAGTCTCATCAGGCTCTGCACTAGGAATGGAGCCTGCTTACGATTCTTTCCCTCTCTCCTTCTCTCTCTCTCTCTGCCCTTACCTTGCTCATGCATGTGGTCTCTCTCTATATAAAAAGACCAAACCAAACCAAACCACAGATGACCAAGCTCTACCATCCATTTACAAATCCAGAAGGAGTAACCCAGGAATGTGTGTTTTTAATCAGCACCCCAGGTAATTTTTTGATCAGGAAGTCTGGAATCACTGCCTACATCTGAGGAGCCACAAAAGAGCTTCAAGAGATGGAGGGATCTGATCAGAACTGTCAACTCTGTTGGCTTGGGGGGGCTTGAAGGCAGGAAGTTCTCTGTAATAGTTTAAACAAGAGACTGTGAGGGGCCGAAACATGCTGCTGACAATGGGTATGAAGTTCAACGACAAAGTTTAAGAGATATTTAAGGTGTCTGGGGCGCCTGGGTGGCTCGGTCAGTTAAGCATGGGACTCCTCATTTCAGCTCAGGTCACGATCTCAGCTGGTGGGATCGAGCCCCATGTCGGGCTCTGCACTGACAACATGAAGCCTGCTTGGGATTCTCTCTTCCTCTCTATCTGCCCCTCCCCCACTCACACTCCGTCTCAAAATAAATAAACTTAAAACATTTTTCAAAGATATTTAAGGTGTTACAGGGGCAGGACCTCACTGACTGCATATTGATAGTGAGGGAGAAACAGAGATTGCCTACGTTTCTGCTGCAGGTCGCTAGGTGAATGGGCTGTTCCCAGGAGAGACTACCGTCGACCTAAGTTTTGAGTTAGGTATCTCCCTAGCGAAGGAGCGACTGTCTCTTCTGTAAGCACTGTCCCCTTACCAAAGAAAGGGTCCGTAATAGTCTTTGTAGAGTGTAGTTCACTATCTGGTCATATCTTCTTCTTTTTTTTTTTTTTTTTTTTTTTTATTTCTAGGAGAGAGAGAGAGACAGCCTGAGCAGGGGAGGGTCAGAGAGAGAGGGAGTCACAGACTGAAACAGGCTCCAGGCTCTGAGCCAGCAGTCAGCACAGAGCCCGACGCGGGGCTCGAACCCATGAACCGCGAGATCATGACCTAAGCGAAAGCCGGACGCTTAACTGACTAAGCCACCCAGGCGCCCCATATCTTCTTGATCTAGAATGGACTCTTAAAAACCTTGTGCCAGTCTTCTGGTAACTTGTAACTGGACTTACAGAAAGCCAGAGTTTTTAAGTGTGGCTGGAATTTTAACTGCGGGTGGGCGGGCAGCCACATTCCATCAGTGGATAGAGAAGCAGAGGAAGGACAACAGTATAGTAATGGCACCAGCAGGAAGGGGAGGGGGAGGCGCAGAATAAGGCAGGCACAGCCTCAAAACGGCAGAGAGGAAGAAACGAATCAGAGCGCGCCCTGGCTCCTTCCCAGTTTCTGGTTCCTACGGCCTGCGTGAGATATGGCTACGTCGTGACCCTTGTGTTCCATAAACTCAACCGTGGCCTTAAATAAATGCTTTTGGGTTTTGTTCTATTACCTCAGCTACTCTACTACTTTGTTATTTGTAATACAGACATAAAGACAGCATATTGGGTTTGGGTCCAATCGAGATTTTAGGGGTCCACAAGTCATTCGAATGGAATCATCTAGTAAGATGTTTAACATGTCAGTCGTGGGATGAAATAAATACTTGCCTGTGTTCGGCATAAAAGTTGGAGCTGAAATGAGAAGGGCTGTGGTCACCTAGATAGAGCATGAGGAAGAGATAAAAAACAAAAGCTATTTAGACGCTACAATGATTGTAGAGGAAAGTTAAAGGTTTGTTATTTCTGAAGGAGTAAGAAATGGCCCTTTGGCTGTTGTGGCTAAAACCAGAATTTTCCCTAGCTCTTAGAATTACTGAGTATGATTCAGGTCTATAAACATTACGATTAATCTAATAATACTAGAAGTAATGAGTAACGACAGACATTATTAGAGAGGAAGCTCCACGTTCAAGGTGATAGACTCGTATTATTCCAGATGAGCAACAGCCACACTCATGCCTCCCATTTCCTGTTGGGGAAAACCAACCACGAGCGGACAACGCTGATGACCCCACCAGCGACTTCCCAGAATGCAGACACGCAGCCGACTTTGCTGAAGAAACTGGGAATGACTTCTTAGTTTAACTACAAATGGGGACCAGAACGCCTCGTTGAGTCAAAAACATTACCGCACCTCATAAATCAGCAGTGGCTCTGGGGTTTTGTCCGGGATCACTTCCAACCATGTGTTACACATTAGTGGTCATGGAACTCTGTGTACTAAAAGTTTATTTTGTTATTAATGATCATGAGGACATTTGTCAATTATGATGGTTCGTTGGATCCTACTTTCTCCTTCCTTTTCCTCTTAAAGTCACACATCCCAATTAAAATATCTTTTTGGAAGTTTGGGCCCTGAAACATATACCATTTCTTGCCCCAAGATCCAAACTTAGTGACACAGTACAACGACAGGAAGGGGACGCCCAGGTGGCTCAGCTGGTTAAGCATCCTACTCTTCATTTCATCTCAGGTCATGATCTCATGGTTCATGGGTTGGAGCCCCTGCTTAAAATTCTCTCTCCCTCTCTCTCTCTGCCCCTACCCCACTCGTGCTCTCTCTCTTTCAAAATAAACTTTAAAAGATTTTTAATCTTAAAAATAAAATACAGAAAAAAACATACTGTTTTCCACATTTTCTTTGAGCAAGGAACTTATATGAAAAAATGTAATAAGAAGCAGCATTTAAAAAAATCTATCATGGTGGGCACCTGGGTGGCTTAGTCGGTTAAGCATCCGACTTTCGCTTAGGTCATGATCTTAGGTTTGTGGGTTCGAGCCCCGCGTTGGGCTCTGTGCTGACTGCCAGCTCAGAGCGTGGAGCGTGTTTCAGAATCTGTGTCTCTCTCTCTCTGACCCTCCCCTGCTCGCGCTGTCTCTCTCTCTCTCCTAGAAATAAATAAAAATATTAAAAAAAATCTATCATGGGTCTGTATGTGGTTAGCAACGAATGTATTAAATTTTCAGTGCATCGTCATGAAAAGAGTTGGTTAATTTTTGTAAATTTACTGTTTTGTCAGACATGTTCAGGTACTTGGTAATTTTAATTCTGCTTTCATCTGCAATCGTAACTGAGATGCAAATGACAACATATACAGTCAATATTGTCCCCCTAAGAAAACACATTTTTAAATTTTTAGTGTTTATTTATTCTCGAGAGAGGAAAGACACAGCATGAGCAGGTAAGGGGCAGAGAGAGGGAGACACAGAATCCGAAGCAGGCTCCAGGCTCCGAGCTGTCAGCAAGCGACTGATGCGGGGCTCAAACCCATGAACCATGAGATCATGACCTTGGCCAAAGTCGGACACTCAGTCGACTGAGCCACCCAGGCGACCCAGAAGACACCCTTTTAAAGAGTTAGCATTTATTAAACTGCAAGAATAGGGACAGATTTAGTTATACAATCCAAATTAGGTTTTCCCAAAGTGTTCTACGGAACACTGACTTTGTACAAATTTTAAACAGACATTACAGACAAGAGTCTTGCCTGGGTCCTAGCTTGGGGGCAAAAGGTTAGAACACTGACATTGAGGCAATGGGGGAAAAAAGGAATATAAACTGTACACTGGGTATTTCTGTATGAATGCTAAATTCTGAGGGTGTGATAAGGTATGACGGTTATAGAATGTCTACTCGTAGGAGAGGCATACTGAAGTATTTGACTTAGGGGTCAAAGTTAGGATACCGGCAACTTTCAAAGAGTTCAGAAAAAGGGTTACATTTACCTCTGGGTATAAATGGGAAAGGGCAAGAGATAAAACAATGTTAACAATAGGTGAAATTGGTAAAGGGTATCTGGAGTCAATTGGCACTATCCTTCCAACTCTTCGTTTAAATGAGCTTCTGTTCAAGGCTGTTCTGATGGGGCGTCTGGGGGAGGCTCAATCAGTTAAGCATCCGGCTCTTGATCTCAGTTCAGGTCATGATTTCATGGTTCATGAGTTCAAGCCCCACATCCTGCAGATAGTGAGAAGCTTACTTAAGATTCTCTCTTTCCCTCTCTCCCTCTGCTCCTCCTCTGCTCCTCCTTTCTATCTCTATCTCAATAGATAATACCCTGCAATTCTTTTTTTTTTTAATTTTTTTAATGTTTTATTTATTTCTAGGAGAGAGAGACAGCGTGAGCAGGGGAGGGTCAGAGAGAGAGGGAGTCACAGACTAAAACAGGCTCCAGGCTCTGAGCTGGCAGTCAGCACAGAGCCCGACACAGGGCTCGAACCCACGAACCGCGAGATCATGACCCAAGCGAAAGTTGGACGCTTAACCGACTAAGCCACCCAGGTGCCCCAATACCCTGCAATTCTTAAAACTTCATCTTCAAAAGGTTATTAAAATCTCAACTTTATTTTCCTTAATCTGTCACTGATCTCTCTTTAAAGGATCGTGGTCTTAAAAATGTAGATGTTCTCATTATAAAGTAGTTATCTTTTACTTCTGGTCTGGTATTTTCCAACAGAAACATCAATGCACCTCACTGCTTTACAAGTTCAATGGAAAAGGTTTGTTCAGAGGTACGTGTCCCAGAGCCCGCAGCCAGATCTTCAGAACTCTGGGAGACATCTGACTTAGCCGGCACTTAAACATGTAGGCTTCATCACTTACTCTCCTTTGAATTGATCTGCGTATCATTTTTATTTCATATGTAAATAAAGATGTTAAAACATAACACAAATATTGGGGCGCCCGGGTGGCTCATTCGATTAAGCGTCCAACTTCGGCTCAGGTCATGATCTCACAGTTTGTGGGTTCGAGCCCCGCGTCAGGCTCTGTTCTGACAGCTCAGAGCCTAGAGCCTGTTTCAGATTCTGTGTCTCCCTCTCTCTCTCTGACCCTTCCCTGCTCATGTTCTCTCTCAGAAATAAATTTTAAAAACATTTAAAAAAAATAACACAAATGTTATATGTAATTTATAAGACACATGCAGATATAATTTACTAATATACATACTAGGTATAGTGCATGAAAATGGACCTTTGAAAATGGGTTAATAATTATGTGTTGCAAATCCCTCACATTCCAAGCTGTAAGTCAAGAATTCTTATTAAAAATTGCTGAATAGTGGAGAAAACTACAAATTACAATAAAACACCTCATTTTTAAAAATTTGTTTTTTATAATGTTTATTTATTTTTGAGAGAGAGAGAGCAAGACAGCGAGTGAGCATGCGAGCAGGGGAGGGTCAGAGAGAGGAGACACAGAATCTGAAGCAGGCTCCAGGCTCTGAGCCGTCAGCACAGAGCCCGACACGGGGCTCAAACCCACAAACTGTGAGATCATGACCTGAGCCGAAGTCATATGCTTCACCGACTGAGCCACCCAGGCGCCCAGGGTCTGAGCTCTTATACATCTAGTAGGGCATGCCTCTCAATGCCGCCTCTCACTCGAACTCCGCGTCCAGACCAGACCAGTCTGGAGGCTTCCTGAGAAGGTGCTGCTCCCAGACAGAGCAGGGTGTGACTACTGCTTCTAAGTCTTCCGAGAAACTGAAGCCAAGTCTGTGTAACCTAGGTGGGCCTGGGGCTCCATCTCTAAACTACCTGAAGCAGTACCATCACCTAGGAGATGCTTGGTAATCAATGACTGGTCAGGATTACTGTTGAGTCCACTATTTCATTTGCTTCTAGTATAAAAACTATGGTATGAAAATACTGCTACTATCGCAAATTAAGTCACTTGTCACTCGATCAAAGCCATCCAACTTGATAACAGAACCAAGATCAGAACACAGATCACCCAACTAAGAAATCTGGTTCTTTTCGGGAAAGGAGGCTGTTTCTACAGTATCGAGAACAATTTATTCCAAAACACAGTTACATTTCCCTACCGTCTATGTGATACTCTACTTCCATAAGTGAAAAGCTATATTCTTCAGAAATGGATGGTTGAGGCTACCTGGCAATTTTTCAGTGGTAGCTTCTGGTAAAAATTCAATCACAACACAGGCGTACTTACCTATTATGTAAACTTGACTATTTACACTAAATGGCGGAATCGTTGAAATGAAAACACAATTCCTTGACTTTTCAGCTTTATTTTATCAGCCTTATCAAACGCACACCGGAAAGCACACCAACAGTGCAGCTTACGGCGAGTCGGTTCACAACAAAACTGAACAAGGCAGTTGTGTTTACAGAAAAAGTTTTCAGCAAAAAACTATACGCAATACGGTCCGTTGAAACGCAGCGTCCATACTCTTTAGGTACACAGGAAAGTGAAAAAGAAAAGTTCTTTGCTACTTAGCAAGAAAAAAAAACAAGTTTAAAAGACTTGAGTAGGAATCAGGAATTCAGGGATTTCAGAAAAGGACTTCTCAGTACTGATACACATCTACATTTATAGTCCCGGTAGTTATTTAAAAACAAAACAAAACAACCAAGAAAAACAAACAATAAGACGTCACCAAGGACAGAGAACCAAAGTGCCAGGAAATGCCAAGACCGAGATGCTACTGAAAACCTGGTAGAAGTGTCACAGGCTGTCTACACCCGCGTACTGTAAGGTCCTGGTAGTTTTGAGGTGGAGGTGACCCAACGGGAGAGAATCCTCCTCATAACTGGCTTTGGTTTGAGTGATCTTTCCCGTTCTGTCCAACCACACCTTCTTACCAAAAACACAGCAAGTGCAGATTTCTGACGGAAAAGAGTAGTAGATTTTAATCTTCACAACCAACCACTCTAGTGCTGATCCAGGAAGCCATCAACTGTTAAAATCTATTGATCATGACTGGATTTCTAAGAGTGATAAGAAGGTAACAAAGATGGAGCCCTTTGGGGGAAAAATATATCCCTTCTGCCCCACATTTGACACTGGTAAGAAGATGTAAAGGAATGTTCAACCATTTAAGGTTTTCTCAATAAAGACTTAAGAGTGAAAGAGTAAATCCCGCTGGAAAAGACACAACAGCTTCCCATTCTGCAAAGTAAATATTCTACAGAGATGCAGCTTAACTTTTTTTTTTAATTATAATAAATAATCACTACTTACTTCCATAAGGTGCTAGAACGTTGCAGTCGGTGCATACTAACAGCCACTGTACCCAATGTGCAAAGGGAAATGTGGAGAGGGCTAATCCCCAGGTTCTTTCTGATCCTTTCCTACATCCTTGATCTATACCAGATGCACAAAAACTGGAGTTTAAATATCTGTTTTTAAAAATTAAGCCAAACAGAATATGGATCTTTAATCTGGTTTTATGACCTCTAAAAACAATTTTCTGGGGAGCCAATGATGAGGAACGTGTGGGAAAGGCAAGGTTCCATTCTACACTACGGGCACCACAGCTGGATTTTTCAGAGAAATGGTCACTTCCAGATCACGAGCTACGTGGGAGATTCCTAACACCAGTAAGGGAGCCATTTTCCTCCCCTCACCTATTTTCCTTCTTTTCTTTCCCTTCTTTGATCTTACGTTCGGCAGATTTCACGCTAACAAAATGACACAGCAATACAGAATTCCAATAGCTGAAGAGATTCTGTGTCTGTATGTGTGACTTAGGACACCTCACCACGTCTGCTTTTAACACACTCCTGACTTCACGAGTCAGGAGGGGAGCCCAGGAGGGCGGGAACCGCACACGGTGCGGGGAAGTGACCAGACAGAATCCTCATGCTGGCAGTCATGAGTCTAACAGAATAAGCTCTTCTCTGCACGACAAGGATGAGCGGCCGGGTAAGCAAGTATGACAGAATGCCTCTCTTGCCTCTAAATGAAAGTACTGTGAACCCAGGACATAAAACACACACCAGTTTCCTTCAGGGTACCATGGCGAACGGGAAACAACACTCGGGCAGTCATCTGATCCGTCTCTCCCACGAATCCCAGCACATATGGGGATATAAACACAACTGCATGATTACGACAACTCTCTGAAAAGCACAAATAGGGCAAATTTAAAACATTAATCCTCATAAGCAATATAAGGAACAACAAAAGTGCTGAGCTGTATGTAGCAAGATGAATAAAAACTTTACATCAGGAAAACAAAAGTTGTATAAACTCTATCTTATATCCTGAAGATCACCTTGATTACCACCTATAAAATATACAATTTCCTAAATGCTCTCTGGTTTATAGATTTTATAGATATTTCTTTTGTAGCCCATTTCTCCTAAAAAATTGCAGCAAAAATAGTTAAAACTGTTTACCTCCTTAAATAGCCATAGTACCTGTTGATTACATGCCACTGTGTCAATCAGCTGACCACCCTACAAGTGCAAACAACGGTGAAAAACATTGAGGTGGGAGAGGTGGCTAAGAGAACAAATCACGGCGTCCTGCGGGCTCAGGTGGGGAAGCAGCTAATCTTAAACAAAACAAATTCTCTAAATTTCCGGGTACTCTGATAACAGAACTACACCCGTTCCCCTGTAACTAAGAAAAAGTAACTTATCCAAATACACCCCAAGCGATTCAGAGGAGTTCCACATTATGGAGACTCGACATCTTCATTTCCATGAAGAAAGCTTACGAGTAACACTACCTTGGAAAGATTGCCATCTCAAGTAAAGGTGATGCGTGGAGCACCTCAAGAAGAAATGGAAATTCTTTTGAGCTAATCATGACCAAAAGCTGGTGTGCATGTGACCACACTTGCCAAGAAATAAATAAATTATATCAGAGAGGCAGAGTAGTTAAGATTTGAAGAAGGAACCTAGTATTAAAAATGGAACTAGGTCCCAGGAAGAATTAGATTCTGACAGATAACTCTGGCTTTCCATCATATGGGATATTGGGGGGTGGGAGGAATCAAATAACGAATAGTTTCACACATACGTAAAAAGGTAAACCAAGGAAACTCTGGACTTTTGTACTATGTGACTCCATCCGAAAGCTCTTGCACGGAAAAGGCAGAGGTGCGAGAAATTACCATCATCTGGGAGCTGTCACCCAAATGAGTTTTAACATTTTCCAGGAAACACAAGGCACTTGCTTAAATCTTTGACTGTCTACACACACATCCACCAGACTGAAATTTAGTCACGATACGATTCCATCTGTACCCTAACCTGAATGAAGCCACCTAGCATGCACCCTTGCAGAAAACTCTAGTGAAACGCAGAGTCACCCAGTGTCTCTCCCAGGCCCTCACCCGGTGACTATGTTACTGTAATTACCATGAGTGACTCTGGTGCTGATTTTCCTAATAGATGACAACTGAAATGTCACTCTGCTGAGTGAGACGGATGGTAGAAGCGGTGTAAGACAGGCCTAGTAAACTCAGAGCACAAGACCGAAGAAAAATGAGGACCAAGCAGGAGGTCCCTGCGTCTGATGGATACACCCAAAGGTGCCAGGCCCACTACGGTTAATCCAGAAGGGTAACTGGCGCCCTGAGAGGGCTGGAAGCCCAGCGCAACAGAGCAGAAACAAGCCTCATGCCCCGAGTTTCTCTCTGACTCCCTCCACCTGGCAGTGCGGCTTCTGGCAGCGAGCTCTCCTTACCCCAGACCCGCTCAGAAGTTAAGATATCAGGAGACGGAACATGAATCTAGAAGGCAAGTAAAATAAGAATTCAAGGATTTTTTTTTTCTTTAAAGGTTAATGTAACATACCTTAGCACGCCTGAGCAGCTGGAGTACCAAACGGAAGGCAATACTTGTCTCAATGGAAACAAGGGAAAGGATGAGTAAGACTGTATTTATGGTTTTTGTTCTAAAAGTAGCCAGTTTGGGCTCAAGGCATACCAGAGAGGGAACTTCTCTACAGACTTGCTATACAGCCAGCCACAAAAAAGGGAAGACATCCAGTGGTAGTAAGTGCAATCTCTTATCTCAAGAGGGGGGCTGTTTTATCATCCTTTAAAATGCAGCCAATTATCTTTTACTGAGGTGTCCAACTCCACCTGATCTCCTAGAAAAGCAGCATTCAAGTTCTGCAAGTGGCTACCTGGCCACCTCCCGCAAATGTTTCTAAAGAACCAAAGGTTTCCTACAGAATAATAAGTTAATAGGTCTTTTCTGGGCCAAAAATGCATCATGACAATACCATAGAATAATGAGAAAATGGGAAGGCAACAGGTAAGGAAGCACAGATATTAACTTAGGGGAAGAAAAACTACCTGAGATAAAATTTGTCCCAAAGAGTAAGGTTTAAGTGACAAAAAGCCTCACCTCTTTACCCTACCTCTCAAAAGAAAAATTCCTAGGTTTTCAATGACTTCAAGGAATCAAAATCTCTGTATATATATTTCATCCTAAAAGTATCATAAAAATTGCATCTTTTGATTATATTTGGTTCAGGTTTGAGAAAGACAGTAAGATTAAACTTCTTATAGTATCAGAGGAGGGATGGAGAATCTGCAAACGTCATCTTTGGTAGTAATGGGCTAAAAGCTATAAAATCACAATTTAAATCACAGGAGGCATCTTTTTTCAACTTCGTGGCTTTAATATAAAATATTTAATTCAATGCAAGGTACTTAGGCTCATCAGTTAGTCCTCAGCCCCCTTAAGATCTAGGTAGGACCTTCTGTAATAAAATTCTACAGTGTTAAACACTACACATAGGTAAGAATATGTCAGCAAGAAGAAGACAAAGAATGCCGTGGAATTCAGCACTGAGCTGCTAGCAGCATACGGCATCACAAAGCTTAGGAGCCTACCTGCAGTTTATTCGTAAGGGTTTCTTCTTTGTGAGGGTGAAGGGTGGATGAGAAAGGTACGCAGCCAACCTGGGATGCCTGCCCTTTAAGAAAAGAATTCCTCTGTATCCCGTGTTCACCAGTATGTACAGGAGGACCCGGCGCTTTTCACCACCATGGAAGCCACTATCCACGTAAGCATTTACCCTCTAGGAAAGTTTAGGTTTCCAGAGTACTGGTTATACTCTTGAATTTTTATTTGAAAACAACCCAGCTAATCATTTTCTGAGATGGCCCAAATGAAAAATAACAGATCTTGCTTCTAAGGGCACATACAAGACCCTTCTAATTTAATCTTCCCTTGGGGATCATGCCATGAGGCACTGGGGCAATTCATAACTCCGCCTCCTTATACCAAATTTGGCTTCATAATAAACATTAAGGGAGAGTCCCAGATAATATGAAAATTGTAAATAACTCAAATGCCAAATAGCAAGTGTCTGAACAGGGTAAAACCACCCATCCTCTAAAATGCAAGTTCTTGGCTGGGCTCTCAATAACACACAAGGACTGTACGAGGCGGCTTCCAAGAAGGGAAAGGTATTAAAGGCTTTTTCCTTAGGAAAAAAATTTTAAATTTATTTAGTTAAGGAAACAAGAAACAAATTCATAACCTGTATATAACTTTTTTTTGTACAATCAGTGCTTTATAAAGATTCCCTAAGTTTCAGACCTTTAAGTCAATCAACCATGACGTGGGAGGACTCCATGATTACAACTCCTAAAACCACGTAATCAACCCACGGCCATGAACGCGTGCGCACTAGCATCCTGGGCTCAGGGACACATCGGACTGCTGTAAACCCTTTTATGAATTCTTTTATTTTCTTCCTTCCTCCCTCCATGTTATTAGAGCCATGCCTTTCCTAACGTCCCCACAGTCAAGAGCCAGAACGTCTGGGAGGCTGCCCCTCGTGCTTTCCTTCGGCTACACCGGGCAGAGAATGAGTGAACAGGAAAAGCAGTAGAGGGAGGGCGGTGACAGAGAAAGAGAGGAAGGAAAACAGGAGTTCTGGATTACCCACTCTCCCTTCGCCTAGTTGTTTTTCTTCCTTTCCCTTCACTGAACATCGAATTCTTTCTTTCTGACCCACTTCAATTTCCATCAGAGTAAACTGAACTCGATCTCAAGAAACCTTCCAATGATCACAGGAGATTCAGTACAGAAAAGACTGAGCTAATACAGGTTCTAAAGGAGACTGGAGGCTGGGGCAATATACGTGTAGCAAAACTTCTGCTTCGTTACAAGTTAAGAGAGTTTCAGTTTAACCCGGTCTAGACTCATCTATTTTGAGCCTCTCAGGAATGAACTATTTCTCATTTACATTCTATGAAATCGCGTTCCATCAGATAAACACAGGTCGACTCTCAAAACACACGTATCCTAATCTTGCAGACGTGAAACAGCTAGGAAAGAGATAGGTACAGACTGTATCAGCTCACAAGATTCACGCTAGAAAGCACGCCGACTCAAATCTCATCTTTCACACCTGCACACGCGCTCAAGCATACATACTAGACATAAAAATTGTGCAAGATCAAGCATCAGCTTTCTATTTTAAAAGCCTTAATTAAGAAAAAAAATAAAAGTAGATAGGCTCACTGCAGTTTCTTTAAAGGAATATTCAGTACTACAGTACTCCTTTAAAAAAAATTCGTAACTCAGTGTTAAGAACACAGTAGGTAATTGCTGCTGGACAATTACTTAACAGTTACTGGGAGCACCCGGTGCCGGCTGGGAGTATAGGTGATGAGGAAGAACCACCTGACAACACAAAGGAATCATCTTTGAGCAATGTCACCAACTCTAACACACCTGTCAATATTCACTATGACGTGGTATCATTCACCCTGGCTTCATGATCACGTGAAATAATTAGTATCTTTTTAGGTTACATACTGAAGAGCAGCACTTGGCCTACTGCACAGAAAAAGTCTGCCCGTATGGATGCTCTAAAGCCCCTCAATGTACAGCTGAGAGGCCTCGCCCTACTCAGTGCCAAATGTGTGCACGGCAGTCATTGCTTGGGCAATGGCTGCACGCTAGCAGGATTAAATAAACGTAGAAAGTATCCCTTTAAAATGGTAAGGGGGTACTTCCACGTTCAGATGTAGAATACAATGAACTGGGAGATGGAGGAGGAACAGGAAAGAGTCCTCAGGTTACTGATTAAAGCAGAGTTTGGTACAGATATCCCCTCTTGTAGGCACTCAGCGGGTAGAACGTAGCCACAACAAACTTCCCGTCAAACATCCGTCCGGTCAGTAATTTCTGAGCAGCTTTGGAATCACCGGCGTTTGCATACTCCACAAAGACCTGGAAGGGGACACAGAAGACAGAGTGGCTTCATTCCCATCAAGACTGCTTTAGCACTGGGCCTCTTCAACGTGTGGGTACGTGCACGCATCCGCTAGGGCACGCACAGTACCACCTTGTTACAACGCGGACGTGGCTTCCGGAGGCCTAAGGTGGGCCCAAGTCTCTGCGTTTCTAAATAAACTCCCAGAGGCGCCTGGGTGGCTCAGTCAGTTAAGCATCCGACTCTTCATTTCAGTTCAGGTTATGATCCCATGGTTTTTGAGTTCAAGCCCCACATCAGGCTCCGCACTTCCAGTGCAGAGCCTACTTGGGATTCTCTCTCTCTCTCTCTCTCTCCCTGTCTCTCTGCCCCTCCCACGCATGCTCTCTCTCAAAATAAATAAATAAAGGGGCGCCTGGGTGGCTTAGTTGGTTAAGCAACTGACAGGTCATGATCTCACACCCCATGAGCTGGAGCCCCGCATCGGGCTCTGTGCTGACCGCTCAGAGCCTGGAGCCTGCTTCAGTTTCTAGGTCTCCATTTCTCTCTCCCCCTCCCCCACTCGCACGCTGTCGCTCACTCTCTCTCTCTCTCTCTCTCTGAAAAGTAACTAAACATTTTTAAAAATCCTAACAATAAAATAAATAAAATAAACTTAAAAATAAATAGACTCCCAGGTAATGCCAGTGTGGCTGGTCCATGCCCCCATTTTTGAGCAAGGTTTAGAATACTTCCTTTACTCAGTTCCATTCTGAAAAACCCATCAAAGACAAGCTGGGTGAAAAACATACATCCGTTTGCCGTGTTCAGAGGCGAACGGAACTAGACACTTGCGGGAGAGAGGGCCACACAGCCCAGAGACCAGGTGGCACCTGGAAGTGGACCTGCAAATTTAGAAGTGGCAGGAGGAAAATCTGGTCAGGAGACCCGCCCAACATTGGTAAGAACCGTAACTACAATACGGAGAAGTTTACAACTACGTAATTTCCTTTCCCGAGGTCTCTGATTTCCTCCCCGAGACAGGTAGAGGACATAGCATAGCTTATGTTCTCTCTGTTGATCTAGAGCAAAAGTTAGTGGGAAGGGAAATAATTTGAAATGACGTGTCCTCAATTACCCATGGATTTGTGAACCAGAAAAGAATGGCCTCATCCTCCTCAGTTACATGCTCATTTGTTACATCAGCAGTTTTCAAACTGGGGTACGAGCGTCCTAGACACTCAGACTCTCAAAGGGAACCCAAAAATAGATCATGTGAAGAAAACCAATTTCCAGCCTCAGCATTCTCTTGTACCTTCTCCTACAATTGGATCCATCTACAAGTTCAAGGCAGATTCTCCTTTTCCATTTCCCCTTTCATGGGGGCCCTTCTCTCATGTGACAGTTACTTCGGAAGGGTATAGAAACCACCGGAGCACGAAAAGAGATAATTCCAAACATAGTACTTTTGAAATGACTCTTCCTTCATTGGTAAACAAAGCACTATGCCCAGCCTGTGACTGTTCACTCCCTTTTTTAAAAATATTATTTAATTTTTGAGAGAGAGAGAAAGAGAGAGAGGGAGAGACTCTAAAGCAGGCTCCATGCTGTCAGCACAGAACCTGATATGGGGCTCGAACTCATGAAGCCATGAGATCATGTCCTGAGCCGAAACCAACAGCCAGACGCTTAATGGGCTGAGCCACCTGGGCGCCCCAGTACCAGTTAGCTCCAGGGACACGTGCTTTTTCACTGAATACAAAAGAAAGTTAAAAGATGATGTGCAATGGCAATGAAGCTCTTTCTGAGATCTTTTTAACCTGATTCTCAATAACTCCCAAGTCCACACACCAACATTCAGGGAGCAGGGGTGCCCTCCCAGCAGGAGAGTCACGCTCTCTCTGATGCTCCTGGCCTCCCCGATGAACCCCCAGTTTTACACATTACAGCACATCAAACTGAAGAGGAAAAACATTTTTGTAATTTACTATGAAATTAAATAATTGTATCAATTTAATCTTGACTACTTTTTCTAATTACAAGACGCATTCCTTAATTTTTATTTTTAGCGATTTTTATAACATTCTTAAAAAAAATAGTATTGTTAGTTTGAATCGGTTATTCGAATGAAGACTGACTCTGCCAACCAGGTAACAAGACGTATCAATAACCTACGGAAGGTTCTACTGAGATTCCACGAGTTCATCGGCTGTTTTTATTCTCCTCTAAATGTCAGAGCTCGTTAACAAAGCATACTTCCTCTCGCTGATGAAGACCTGTTTTCCGTATTGACTGAAAGCTAGGTACTCCTTACCCATAAATACTCCTGTTCCGCTATTCTGTGTCTTCTATCTCATACTGACCACTGAGGTTCATGTCGGGTCAGATCACGTTAGTCCTTAATTCCAAACCTCCGAAGACCTTCCCCTCTCGTTCAGAGTGAAAGCTAGTGTCGTGTGCAGGCCCACGAGGCTCACTGCCTCCGATCTGCCCCTGCACCCCCCACCTCTGCGGGCAGATGTGTCATAATGCCCCTTCCTTCTCCCTCTGCGGGAGCCACAGAAACCTCCTCAAATCTGCCAGGGCATCTCAGGGCCCTGAAACTTGCTGTTCCCTCTATCTGGTACTCTCTTCCTTACCCTCTTTGTCTTTCAACTGAAATGTAACCTCAGCTTGCCCCTCCCTACCACCCGACAGAAAACTGCACCCCCCCCTCCAACACACACACACACACACACACACACACACACACACACACACAACCACTCCTTACACCTCTTCTCCTTAGACCTTTTCTCCACAGCACTTATCACCACGTATCCTTGAGTCTGCTTGGGTCACTGTTGTATCCCCGGGCCCAGCACATAATAATACGTGCTCAATACTGTTTGACTAAATAAATAGTAATGATGCACTTAGTGTGCTCCTGACACTCAAAGAGGTAAATGTTGTTACTACTACATTGGTAATAACTTTTCACTAAGATCAGAGTGCAATTTCTTTCATTTCTTTTTTCAGTTGCCAAGAATTTTCATAATATTGAACCAAAAGATAAAATGATAATCCAAAACCAGAGGTGTCTTCAGCCAGCAGGGGCCATTTGGCAGTGTTGAGAGACACTGCTGACTGCCACAGCTGCGGGGGGGTATGGCATCTGCTGGGTGGAGGGCTGGGACGCTGCTAAATACCCATGATGCAAGAGACAGCTCGCCCAACAAAGCATTATGCAGCTCAAATGCTAATGGTGTCAAGGCAGAGAAACCCTGAATAAAACTATGTTCTGTTCCAGAAAAGCAAAAGAAAGATCTTCAAAAGATTTCTCTAATAATCGTTGCTGAAAAATTCAGAGTCGTAGTTCTAGCCTGTACGTTTTACAGATGACCCATCGCAAAGCCAGTCACGCTGAACTTGGAACGCAGATTTCAGGCTTCTCAGCCAGTGAACTTCCCTTCTTTCAATGAGCACCAACAACTCCATTACAGTGAGAACCTAACCTACATAAATGGTTTCCTAACTCTACCTAATTGGAACAAAAGTGGGCCACGGTATTTCTGTAGCTGACCGTGACCTAAATCAGCATACGATGTAGTTGGTGTCCCTGCTCACAATGCCTCCCAAGTAGATGGTACTTTTTAAGAAAAAAGTTCTAACCGATAAAAAAAAATGTACGCATGCTGCAAGAGCTTTTGGAAAAAAGCGAAAAGTGTAAGAAAATAAGACCAACCATAATGTAAAATTCATAATTTCTAGCGACATTTCTGGATACATCTTTCTATAGAACTGAAACATTTGTTCAGAATTTTAGTAACCTCTGAATAATTCTGACACGATGAGAACTTTCACTTACTTGTCCCCTGCCAGGATTTTCCTTTGGAACGAGGAGAGATACCACTGGTCCGTATTTTTGACACTCCTCTTTCACATCTTCTACAACATCTGGTTATGAAAACACAGTACAGTAACCACGTGGCTGAATTACCAAGCATCAAAGTGTTGAATCATCAAAGAATACAGGAATCCATTATCTAAGGAATTGAGGTCATTTTCAACACCTCCCAAAATTAAGCTTAAGCTAAGGATACAATAAATTCAATGCACTTAATAATTCTTTTTATATTTTAAATTTAACATTCTGAGTGTTCAAAATGTTCTTTGGAATTCAAAAAGATTCAAAATTTAAAAAGTCTTCTTCCCACGTTTCCAACTGCCTTTTTCTTCCCCTTCCTAAAGACAACAAACATGGTTAGTTTCCTCTGTGTCCTTCCATAAGTATTGTAAGTTTATACAAGCAAATATGATCATACACGCTTTTTTCCTAAGTAAAAAATGTCAACCTTACCTTTTCTTTTTTTTTTAAGATTATTATTTTTTTTTTGAGAGAGAGAGAACAAGCAGGGGAGGAGCAGAGAGAGAGGGAAAAAGAAAGAGAGAGAGAGGAGGAGGGGGAGGGGGAGAGGGGGGAGAGGG
>NW_027529438.1:3043268-3055295 GCF_008692635.1 Crocuta crocuta
GAGAGAGAGAGAGAGAGAGAGAGGGAGAGAGAGACTCCCAAGCAGGCTCCACACCAGCAGCATGGAGCCCGACACAGGGCTTGAACTCGTGAACCGTGAGATCATGACCTGAGCCGAAACCAAGAGTCAGACACTTAACTGACTGACCCACCCAGGTACCCCCTTGCCTTTTCTTTATCAACACTGTATCCTTAAGATCCTTCAATAACAAGGGGTGCCTGGGTGGCTCAGTTGGTTAAGATCCTTCAACATCACCACATGAAATCTTCTCATTTGTTTTTATGGCCACGTCCATTTTTACTGTAGGAGTAGTCAACAGATTTTCTAATATGTTCCCTACTAAGTAATTAAACTACTTCCAAGTTTTTTGCCATTATAAACAATACGGTGATAGATAAATGTGTACCTATCTCATTTCACTTGTGTGTTTCCAAGTTGACGCTAGAAGTGGGGCTGCTAGATCAGAATGAATATGAATTTACAATTCTGTGAGAATTACCAATCGGCAGGGGAGCCTGGGGGGCTCAGTCAGTTGAGCATCTGACTCTTGATTTCAGCTCAGGTCATCTCATAGTTCATGAGATCGAGCCCCGCGTAGGGCTCTGTGCTGAGAGTGTGGAGCCTGCTTGGGATTCTCTCTTTCTCTCTCTCTGTGCATCCTCAGGCTCTCTCTCAAAATAGATAAATAAACATTACAGAAAAAAGAATTACCAATCTGTCTCATAAAAGTTCAGCAATTTAAACTCTCTCCAATGGTGTATAAAAAGTATTTTCCTGTACTCTACCCATAAGAGAGTTATTATTTTCTTCACAGTCAAAGCATTAGGTAACAAAGATCTCACTGTGTTTTTTGTTTTGTTTGAGAGAGACAGAGGGAGGGAGACAGAGAAGGGAGGCTCACCCAAAGTGGGGCTCGCCTTCATCCAACGTGGGGCTCCAACTCACAAACCATGAGATCATGACCTGAGCCCAAGTCAGCAGCTTAACGACTGAACCACCTGGATGCCCTCACCATGTGGGTTCAATAAGCATTTCAGTAAATGAGAATGAAATATATGAGTCATACTTGCATATCCTTTTCTATAAACTGTCCATCTACATCCTTTACCCATTACTTACTGGGCTGACTTGTAAGAGCTCCGTCTGTGTTGCGAGCTATAAGTTAAAAAAACCTTTTTCCCTTTATTCTCTTTATTTGGAACCTCAATCTTCATCTTGATTTGGAGTTTATTTTGGTCTAAAGTGGAAGGTCTAAATCCAACTTCCTGCCCTACCCCCACCCAGATTCCAAGACAGCTGTCCGAATACAATACATAGGATTTCCAGCTAAGCAAATTTCCCTAACTCTGGTAAGCATTGCCTGATGACCACCTTGCTGATCAGAGCTAACAAAGGCATTTAATGCTACTATACTGTCTGTGGCACTTCAGTTCTTAAAAGATTCTTAAACACTAAGATTTAATAGCAACATTCGATTTATTTAGAAGCAGAAAACAAGTGTTATACAACACGATACAAAGAAAAGAGCAGGCATAATATGCCCAAAACCGATTCGAGAAAGCCCACGCTTTCTCGAGTTTTAGAGATAACAATTACCGGTGGACAGAATTAGGTGACTGAGACAGTAAGTAGATCGGCATGAAGGCCGTAAGCGGTACTGCCAAGGGATTATTCAGAACCCCTGGTACCATAATGACCTGATTAAAACAGTGTTGAAGACAAGACTGTTCCGTCCCATAGAGAGGTGCCCTGCCCAGCCGAGGCCGCAGATTCTCACAACTACCACCGATTCAAAGAAATCATGCTTGTGTCACTGGTCAAATAACGACATAAATCCCGGGGACGTAAACTAACCTATCCTTACAGACAAAGCGTGATCAAGTTAGCTTGACCTGTAATCGTTTAATTTCCCACAAAGAAAATGTTCAGTATGAAACAACAGGTACTTTTAAATTTGGTTCTGCCCTAGCCCATTCACCACTCTGCTTCCAGAACACTCTTAAGACCCAAGTCTGACTAGGTCACTTCCCTATTTTAACTTTTTAATGGCTCTTTCTTGTATTCAACCAAGAACGAATATTCGTTGAGCACTTATACCACAGCCAGGGTCTGTTCTATCCCTGACGCGCAGGTTCTCTTGCGTCATATTCCAGTGCTGCCATCTCTGGGATAAAACCCACATTCTTTAACACAGCAAACGAGTTTGTTACAGATCCGTATTCCCTGCTATTTCTTCAGCCTTACCTGACCGCTCCCCAATAAATACCCTAAGACACAACCACAGCAAACAGTTTGCCGTTTTCAGAAAAGGCCACATTTTCTCTCATCTCTGTACCTTTGGGCCACTTCTGCAACATGAGTTGCCCTCAACTCCTAGCCAAGCAGCTCCAGTTAACCCGGCTCAGACATCACACGTCCAAAGAGACTCCCTTATGGGGTCCTCAACCTGAGTTAAGTAGCCCCCTCTCTGCCTTTGTACATTACTCTACCTTCCCTACATTCCAATTTATTAAAACCATAATCATCTGTTGATATAAATGTCTCTTGCAGGGGTGCCTGGGTGGCTCAGTAGGCTAAGCATCTGACTCTTGATTTCGGCTCAGGTCACGATCTCATGGTTCATGGGTTCAAGCAAGCCCTGCGTCCGGCTCTGTGGTGATGGCACAGGGCCTGCTTGGGATTTTCAATCTCTCTGCTCCTCCCCTGTTTGTGCTCTTCCTCTCTCTCAAAATAGACAAATAAATAATAGAGTTAAAAAAAAAAAAAAGACATGAAAAAAATTAAAATGTAACTTAGGGAAGAGTTACCTTTTTTTTTTTTTTAAATGTTTTTTATTTATTTCTAGGAGAGAGAGAGACAGCGTGAGCAGGGGAGGGTCAGAGAGAGAGGGAGTCACAGACTGAAACAGGCTTCAGGCTCCGAGCTGGCAGCCAGCACAGAGCCCGACGCGGGGCTCGAACCCACGAACCGCGAGATCATGACCCAAGCGAAAGTCGGACGCTTAACCGACTAAGCCACCCAGGCGCCCCAGGGAGCAGTTACCTTCATATTCCTCTTCGTTCTCGAGATAGTCATCGTCCAGCACATTCAGGAGTCTCAGCACTGGAGTGGGGAGCATCACCAGATCTTCAATATGAGGGGCTGTGAAGGTTCATCACAACATGGTTAGATATACACTCACCCAAATGCACGGATGCACACTAGGCAGAGCAGCACGGAGACAGAACGTAAGTGGGTTCTGATGTTTTATCTGATTGTCAAATGACCAAGGAGGAAAAGAGGACGCATTCAACTTACCGAAAGGAATGCTGAAGAACGGACTGCACAATGCCATCTCAGCCGGGATTCTTCTGCCTGGGTCGTCATGGAGCATGCTAAACACACAAACAGGCACCTCTGTAACTATCGTCAAACCGTGTGAAAATGGAGCCACTGAGGAAAATTAAAATGTCTAAATGTTCATCACAAACACTAATTATGTTAGCCTGGCTACTGGATCAGTCATCCACAAAATAGATAAATGCTATTTATCAGTAAGTGGTTCAAGAACTCATGATATATATCTATGACACAATATTATATTCTAATTATTTATTATTTTTTGAGAGAGAGCACACACACAAACAAAAGAGAGGCAGACAGAGACAGAGAACCCCAAGCAGGCCCCTCGCCATCAGTGCAGACCCTGACGCGGGGCTTGAACTCACAAACCTGAGATCATGACTGAGCCAAAATCAAGAGTCGTATGCTTAACTGACTGAGCCAGCCAGTCGCCCCCAGATACAACTATTTTTTCAATTGGGGGAAGAATGGGAAAAGCACATGCAAAAATAACCATTTTCAGTAATCTTCCTAGAGCATTATTATCCTGAAACTTAATTCTGCGACTGATTTAATGTAAGGGGGAATAAAGCAAATGAGCAAGTATAAAACATTCTAACATTCCCCTTGTCCTTAAGAACCAGAATTCCTGACACAGGAGAAAGATGTGTAATAAAAGTTAAATAAAAACTCTGTGGTCTTGAATCTGAATTGGGAATATCAGTACGAACTCTGTCCATTTACAAGGCCTAGAAACAATGACCATCCCAGTAGCAATGAGTATTCCTATATGATTTTTTAAGTATTTATTTACTTTGAGAGAGACAGAAAGAGAACCAGCCCCCGGGGGAAGGGGCAGAGAGAGAGGGGAACAGAGGATCCAAAGCAGGCTCTGCACTGACAGCAGTGAGCCAGATGCAGGGCTTGAACTTATGAACTGCAAGATCATGACCTAAGCAGAAGTCAGATGCTTAACTGGCTGAGCCTCCAGATACCCCTAGCAAGGAATACTCCTAAAACTCAGATTGTGGTTCTAAAATCCTACTTCCTACTAAAAGAACATGCTTCTCAGAGAAGTGGCTATTTCCAGGTCTGAGGCAGGAAATGTGTAAGATAAAATGGAAATACCTTGTCACACCAGATAGCAAGGAAGCTATAAAAAGGTCCAGGCACCTGGGTGGCTCAGTCGGTTAAGCATCTGACTTCGCCTCAGGTCATGATCTTGCGGTTCATGAGTTCAAACCCCATACTGTGCTCTGTGCTGACAGTTCAGAGCCTGGAGCCTGCTTCAGATTCTGTCTCCGTCTCTCTCTGCCCGTCCCCTGCTCACACATTCTCTCTAATACAAATAAACATTTAAAAAAATTGAAAAAAAAAAAAAAGGTAATAGGGTCTGCACAAACCAACTTCTGCTGGCCGACATTCAGCAAAGATGGGCCAATTTTAGCTTCAGTTAGGATAAGAACTGCAATGAGTTGCAGTTACCAAATAGCGATACGTTGAACTTTCCACAGGGAATGATCCCCTTTGGAGGATGACTGGGAATCAACACATTATGAAAACTAGTAAATAGAGAAATCAAGCATTTACTTTGTCTTTGATTAACCAAACAAAGCACGAAAGACAGAATAAGAATTTCACTGTTCTACAAACCCTAAGAAAGTAATGGATCCAAGCACCGGATATTAACAGTTACTAAGACATAAACTAGAGATAGCTATACTACATGCCTCCTTCATGAGAGAACACGATACCATCTGTAGTCTTTCCTCCAACCTCCCCCCGCCCAACCGTCAATGCTCCAGATACAACTACCGATTTAGAAGAAATAAACGGAAATACATTAAACGATACCAGGGTTAACGCGGTCAGCAAAATTCAGACGGTGGACAGCTATACCAGGCCAACAACCCAATAAATAAGGGAACAACAAGTAAATAAGGGGAAAGCGGGTAAGAGATGGAAAAGGGCCTTTCAGATTAAAAGAAACTTAAAAGGGATTTCTTTGTTTTAGAAGACCAGCGTTAAAGCATGGTGTGTTAAGATACACACTATAACAAAAACAAGGAAGTAACTGCCATAAAGGTCAGGGTAGTGGGCACTTTCAAGGAGGCAGAAGGGTTTAAGATTAGGATGGAGACACAGGAGATTTCTGGGGTAGCCAGCAAAGTTCTGTTTCTTGACCTTAGTGACAGATGCAACAGTTTTCCTAAGGATTCATTAAGTTACACAGTTGTTTTCAGTGTCTGTGTTTTACTCTACAACAAAAAAAAGGTTCAAATGATCTGCATATGTACATGGCAAAATATGTGGGAAAATGCCGAAAAGAAATACACCAAGTGGTAACACTAGAGAGCAGGTTTATAATTTTTATTTTGCTGATCCCAATTCTCTGTAGCTTCCAAATTTAGTACTGGCTTGTTGTACAATCAAGGGGAAAAAATAAAATCCCAAAGTCAATACCAGAACTTACATGATCTGACTTCCAAGTTAGAACCTGTCACATAATCTCACAATGCCATCTTTTCTCTGTAAAACGCAACTTGTAAATCTGATACCAATCCGACAGTAACAGCTATTCAAAACCAATTTGTAAAACACACACATGTACAAATAAGTGCAAGTAAAACTGTACATTCTTTTCTGGGTAAATTCTGTGGCTTCTGATGTTAATTTCCTGGTTTTGATATTGTATTACAGTTATGTAAGATGTTACCACTGGGGGAAACTGGGTGAAGAGTGCACAGGCCTCTCTGTAACATTTTTGCAACTTCCTTTAAATCCCTAATTATTTCAAAATAAAAAGCTGTAAACAAAACAAAACAAAACAAAACAAAAACCTACTTGGAAGACTGTAGGGTCAATATTCCAAAGAAAGAATGCTGGCTTGATCTAGAGATCTACCCTTTGGCAACATAATAATTAATTTATTTATTTCCGGCCCATAATGAGAGAAATGTGAAAAGTTAACTATTTGATAATATACATGATGTCTTATTTTAAAATATCTAATGTGGTTGGACCCACTCAGGAAACAAAAACAGTATTTCTGTCCCCAGAGTTTTCCACAGTAATTCTTTAAAGCATGGCTGCCTTATTTTAAACTCTTCTTGGTAGTCCAAAAGCAAGCTCAGTCTTTAGTTAATAAACACTCTCTTTAAAAACCTACCTTCAAAAAGACCCTAAAAGAAACAAACAAAAAACAACCAAAACCCTAATTCCCATCAGGCACGCAGGACGGCCAGAGCTACAGGAGGACAGACATACAGCTGCGGGGAAGGGCCTCTATGCGATCACCAGAAGTAACGGAAACGCAGTCAGTAAAAACAAACAGGCAAACAAACAAAGCCCACATTCATACAGTACATGTACACACGTACACACAGGAACTTTAAAGTACACGTAATGTACCTTTTGATAAGGTCTCTTAGGTGATAGGCTGGAATTGCGGCATTCACCACTGCTTTACTGGCAAATATGTGATCAATAATAGCAGAACTGTTTGCCTAAAAAAAGGGAGAGAAGTCTTCCTTTGGTTATTCGGTTCAGTTGGTATTTGCCGAGTACCAGGCACACAGCACTGTGCTCCTTGGTAGGTAAAATGCAACAGGAAACCCTCTCTTCCGAGAGTTTACGATCTGAATGTGCGGAACATAGAGCTTCTGGAGGAGGAACGTTTCGTTCTCTACCCTCAGCACCTACCACAGTGCCTGGCGCGCTCGAGGACTATTTACCAGGTGAAAAAGTAGGAACAAATGCCCGAGCAGCCACGCAGAAACAAGGTCTGAGACCCAGCGAGACAGTGGAGGCGTGACAGCTGAGTTGGGGTGTCTTAGTGAGGAGGCTTTGAGTGGTTTTCAGATACAAATCAACTATCAAAAGAAAGCAACGTAGTAGTTTAAGATCTGCATCTGCCACGTTCGGACCTTGAATCCTGGGGAACATAACATTTTCTCCCCGAGTACCACGCTTCCGCAGAACGTGCACGTGTATACGAGTCAACATACGTGATGCCATCCTGATGGCTGAAATTTTCAGTACTTACTCCAAGCCACATGCTATGCTAAGAACTGGTATCATTTACTCTTTAACCTCAATACTTCTGTGAGAAAAACGCTTTAATCCTCGACTGGCAGCAAGTCTGCCGTGACTCAGTTGCCCTGAATAACTCACTGAGCGGAGGAGGCAAGATGCGGACAGTTTGACTTCAGACCCTAGGCTCATACTCACTTGGCAGTTTTGCCTCCACAGAAGGTGATTAAAATACAAAAAAACCTGTTTATATTTAGAAGGGAGAATGGGGGATTTCACTAATGCACATCATGCCTCCAAATTACATACAAAATGCCTGAATGCGACCTAGTTCTGATCGGCTCTGGGCCAAGCAGATATAGTCCAAAGTCTCAAAAAGTGTCAAAACTAACGCAGGTAACGGAGGTGTATTTGGGTCAGCACCGAACAAAGACTACCGGGCCTCCTGACGGTCTGAAAGTACGATGTGCAGCAAGGACCCGGGGTTTACTTGCATGGCAGTATTTTGTGCCAAAAGTAACTCCTATGGGTGAAAACGTACCTTCCAGGAATACTGCCAGAAATAGAGGACTAGGGGTTGAGAAGAACTAAGACCGTTTCTAGTACAAGAGCCCTTCACAAACGATACACTCCTAGATACTCAAAAAATACTTGTTGCTTAAGATCAAAACCACATACTGATTGCTTAAGAACAAAACCAACGATTCCTCAACAGGGTATAATTTGCCAAACCTCTAGCCTAAAGGGGAATGGTATCATCTCAACACGGCAGCCCCACAGTACATCTGAAAACACAGCTAATTCCTAAGTAATGAACATACATTAAGTCCATTCTTATGTCAAAGATCTGGAACTTAGAACTCCCGTTCCCACAAAAACAATGCTCTAAGCAGCACTCGCTTTACCAGCATAGCTCATCTATGGAATGTACGTAAACGTAAAGCACTGTGGAACACTACCCTCTGCGTGGGATGAAGAGTATGGGGCCCAGCTCTGAACATCCAGGCATACGATCTGGAGCAAGTGGTTAATCTGTCTATGCATCCAGTTTGTCATCTGTGACAGAATGACTGATACACTTGCTAATGACCTGCACAGAATTGTTAAGAAATTCAGTGAGGCTGTGCATTAAACTACTACGAAGCATTAACTACAAAACTTTACGTAAACATCATTTAACTTACAGTGTACTGTTGTGTTAGTAATAGCTTAGGATGTAACGTAACTAAATTACTAAACAAAGGAAATCCCTTGTGCCTTTTTGGAAAAATGCCTGTGTTCATACTATCCAGCCCTTTCCTGCACACCAGGCCCTGGGCTAAGATCAGGAAGCATGCAATACTCACAAGCCCCCTGGAGTGATGCAAATAAATAGGGGCACCAAAGGCGCCAGAAGCACAGGAAGAGGAGTATGTTAGGGATGAAGCAGAGCCCCCAGTGAGACTCATAAACTGAGCACTTTTAAATGGGAATGAAGGACGCCGGACGAAAGCACCGGCGCAGTTTACCTTCCATTCCTGAGATCTGACTGTGTGTTTCAGTTTCATTCCTGAGAACATTTCCAGTAAAATGATTCCGAGGCTCCAGAGGTCCACGGCTGAGGTGCACTCCGTGTCGCTCTGCAGGCCAGCCTGGGCCAAGCAGTTCTGCAGCTCTGCTTCTGGGGCCCGGTACCCGTCCGTCTGAATATATTTCACGTCCTGAAGAAGAGGAGTGAATATACAACCAATAAAACACTGTTCCCTTTGCTTCCATCCCTACGATGTATTTAATTCTCTAAACGTGTAATAAGCCACCGCCAAACCGAATGCCAATGAATTTTTAGTCCTTGGCTACCCTAGTTATTTGGCTCATTAACTGGGCAGTTCTCACAGGCAAACCACACGCTTTCCATACAGCTGCTCGTTCCTTCAGATAATCGCGTGCCTGTTGGGCACTGCTGATAAACACGGACACTCTGCAAAGAGCTGATGAACTGTAGAGAACGGAGAGTTTGCCAGAACTGCCACACGCCTTCCGCCATGAGACAGAGCCCCAACACTGGAGATGCCAGTAAAAATAATGACCTCTTCATTAGTTGCCCTACCTAACACAAACACACATCCTTTTCTTACATGGTGGCAACGAAATTCCTTTTATGTGCTTCACCCCAAACCACTTAGTATTTTACTATTTAAAAAAATTTTTAATGCTTATTTATTTTTGAGAGAGACACAGAGTGTATGAGGCAAAGGGGTAGAGAGAGGGGGAGACACAGAATCCGAAGCAGGTTCCAGGCTCTGAGCTGTCAGCACAGAGCCTGATGTGGGGCTCAAACTCACAAACTACAAGATCATGACCTGAGCTGAAGTTGGACACTTAACCAACTGAACCATCCAGCCCCACACCCCCATTTAGTATTCTAGACAGAAATATCTCTAAGGCTCGGGGCACCTGGGTGGCTTAGTTGGTTAAGCCTCCAACTCGGTTTCGGCTCAGGTCATGATCTCACAGTTTCGTGGGTTCGAGCCCTGCGTGGGGCTCTGCACTTATAATGCAAAGCCGGCTTGGGATTCTCTCTCTCTCCCCACCTCTCTTCCCCTCCCCCACTGACTCTCTCTCTCTCTCAAAACAAATAAATAAACTTAAAAAATTTTTTTCTTAAAGAAAAGAAAAAGAAATACCCTAAGTGTCTACCAAAGAGCTCCTGTTTTTAAAGTATTTCTTACCTGATTGCCTTCTTTGAAGCTAAGTCCAAAGTCAATGAGTTTAAAACATTCATTCTCTGCGCTCCACAGTATGTTGCGTGGTTTGAGGTCTGCGTGGACATACCCCTCGTGATGGAGAAAAGCCAGGGCCTCCAGGACATCCCTGGCACAGTGCTGTATCATCCACATAGAGCAGCCCTGATGACTGGAATACAGAAGCAATTCCGAGACGCTGACATCCAGGAGTTCGAGCAGCAGACAGCGTGAGGGCACATTTGGAGAGAAGTGAATTGTAAAGACCCCGTACAAAGTCACTAGGAAAAAGGAAACGAGTTATAATGTAAAACCCGGCTCTGAACACGCTACAGCACAGATCACCGCAGCACGACTTTGGGAAACTCTAGAGAAGGACAACTCAGATGAGCAGTGAAGCTTCCACTGCAATTTCTTTTTCCCAAAAGTAAAATTGGGGGGGGGGGGGGGGGGGGAAACTGGGTTATTTTAAAATGAGAAAATCTCCAACAGTTCATCAGTGGTCAAAGATATTAAAGATGCCACGATAATTCAAAGTGAGTATCGCTAAGTGGTCAGTGATGGGTGAACACGCACTCGCGGTACCCAGCCAGAATGATCACAAGTAAAATCCAAATATTAGGGACTCTTAGTGCCACGCCATGTGAAAACAAAATTGCAGACTCGTTCTTGATCCAAAACAGCACTCTAGGGAGTACAGGTCAGGGGTAGAGCATTAGACTGCAACAGAGCACTCTATAATCTAAATAGTAAAGACTGAAAAAACAAATAAATATTAAAAGCGATTAAGACCTTCAAGATGACAATTTAATCTAATCTTGTAAAAATTCAACAAGTCCTTAGGCTTGTGAAAACTGCAAAAAAAATTTCCCTTAAATACCAGGGTTATGTACATCATCTAGAAAGCTTTAAAAAAAAGAAAAAAGAGGCAACACTATTGATGAAGAAAATCTTCTCCAAAATGGTAATATGAAAAAGGTCACTCTTCAGATTACATATAGATTATGCGTGCCAGGAAGTAAGACATTATCTATTAGCCAAGCTATAACTGACTACATACACTCTGTTAACGTAAGGGCAGCGAAGGTTCTTTTCACAAATCAATGATCAGTAATCATTATATATCTTCTACTCTGAACACAGAGTATTGTGTAACACAGACCTACTAGGGTCAAAATATACTAATTTTCCTACTTCCCATAAGGGATCCTATGTTAATACTGAGTCACTTCTCCCAAATCCATACTAAATATGCACCAGGTAACATCTGTGTGAGTTAACAGCCCTAGAAGGGCTTCTAGCCCTTAATTATCCCAAGCCCTAGAAGTATTTCTCATTTTGCACGGGTACCGGAAGACTCAAAAATGTCCATACAAGACATGAGAAATCTAGCAAAGATGTGCCTCCTTTCGCTAGAAAAGGGAGCTCTGTGCTAACGTGAGTACAACATTTTCTGAGGAGACCCGAAGCAAAGCGGATCTTAACTGAGCATCTATTACGTGACACGGGGCTAAGCCGACCACCAACTCCACCCCACCGCAGACCGGGTGAAGGGGGATGGGAAAAGGGCCAGGATCGGGGGACGAGACGGCCTGACCCACGTCTCCCGCCTTAAGGACGGAAGGGGAACGCCAGGCCGAGGTGGGGGGCCGGAGGGGGAGGTGTACGGCCGGGCTGGGAGCTGGGCAAGAAGGGAAGGAAGGCGGCGGCAATTACCGATGTTCCTGTGACCCTGCAGCTGCTCCAGCGCCGCCCTCTCTTTGCGGAAACCGTACTCGGCGGCCGAGGCCGCAGCGCCGGTGGTTCCCGGCGGCAGGAACTGCTTGAGGGCGCCGGGGGGCGAGCCGGGGGTGGGGCANGGCTCCGCGCCCCACGCGCAGCCGGACCCCGCCATCGGTGCGGACGGAGGGCGCTGGCACGGGAGCTGAGGCGACGCCCGGGGCAGGCAGGCCGG
>NW_027529438.1:3055453-3055627 GCF_008692635.1 Crocuta crocuta
GCGGGCCAGCAGCTCCGCAGGGAGGGGCCTGCCGCCGCCTCGCCGACTGCTGAGACCTCAAGCCGCCATGACACCGGAAACCGAGAGCGCTCGGGTCCAGACACCGGAAGTGGAGGGGGAACCAATCGTGGAGGCCCGAGGAGGCGGGCCCAGAAGGGGCGGGGCCAGAGCTGA
>NW_027529438.1:3055738-3119872 GCF_008692635.1 Crocuta crocuta
GGGCGGGTCTAGAGCTGAGCGCAGGAATTCGGTGTGCGAGCACAGCCTGGAGCGTGAGCCGTTCCGCTGGGCTCGCTGCTCTTCGGGCCGACGCTAAGCGCCTTCGCGAACGTTTCCTGAAGCTGCGACTGGGCCTTTACCTTGTGGAGGCGCGCCCCTCACCCCTGGGAACCTCAGGAGAATGAGGCCCAGCCTACGCTTCTCGTAGAGGGCAGCCCCAGGGGAATAAACCAGTTACTGCAGGAAAGGGTTTGCCACAGCTCCAGCCTTGCCTGTGATCCGAACTGTCAAAATTCTGGAAGCCCAGCCTCGGTGCCCCTTAGTCCGCCTTGCCTGTGACCGCCTCATCAAACTGCATCTGCCCTGGGCGAACGTGGACCTTCTACAAATGTTTATGTTTTATATAGTCACTCTTTTGCCCATTTAATAAAGGTTTACCAAGTAACAGATGTAGCCAAAAGCAATATCCATCCACACACTAAGGTGTGCAATAAATGTAGCCTTCCCTATTTTTCTGTAATTCAACTTTACCTATTCCTTTTTTAAAAAAATTTTTAATGTTTTTTAAAAAATTTATTCTTGAGACAGAGAGAGACAGAGCATGAGCAGGGGAGGGGCAGAGAGAGAGGGAGGCACAGAATCCAAGGCAGGATCCAGGCTCCGAGCTGTCAGCACAGAGCCCGATGTGGGGCCCGAGCCCACGAACCGTGAGATCATGACCTGAGCCGAGGTCGGATGCTTAGCCGACTAAGCCACCCACGCGCCCCTCAACTTTACGTGTTTCAAGCTCCATTCAGATGCGGTGGCGGAATTCAATTTCAATTTGCCCCTGTCTCCTTTTCCTTCCGTTTGTCTCCGTTCCCAGGCAGGTCGGGTGGCTCGTGTGGTGCAAGGTGGATGAGGCTTAGGACCCATCTGCTCTTCAGCATCCTGGGTCATCACCTTGTCTGGTGGCGGCGGAGATGTACCTTATTTCTGTCTACGTGGCCCTTTTGGGTTCTGGAGTAGGGAGAACTCTGCATTACCCCACGATTTCTGACAAGCGTTTTTCTCTATGTGTAAAGTCAATACTATTGTAAGAGCTTGGGCTCTTGAAATACAAAAATCAAAGAAAACTCACAGGCTTCTTCCAAGGCAATGAGCACAGCCGTTTATCTGCTCATATAAAAGGAAGAGAGGGGTACACGAGTGGCTTAGTCGGTTAAACACTGAGCTCTTGATTTTGGCTGGGGTCACGATCTCACGTTTTGTGGGTTCAGCCCTACATCAGGTTCTGCGCTGGAGCCTACTTGGAATTCTCTCCCTCTCTCTCTGCCCCTCCCCTGCTCATACACACACTCTCTCTCTCTCTCTCTCAAAATAAATAAACATTAAAAATTTTTTAAAAAAGGAAGAGAAAGTGGGGAAAACAGTGGGCAGAGAACTTCGGTCTTGAATAGAGGGAAGACATAAAATAGAAACAAACTCTGATTTCAAGCAACTTGGAGCTGAGAGAATAAATTAGACACGTATATCAATACAACCCAAGGAGTAAAGGTAAACTTGCTCTAAAGGAGGTGCAGATAAATTGCGAGGACTCTTTAGAAGAACTCTGAGCAATTCACATGTCAGAGAAGCACGAGTAAAAAGAAGCATTTGATTCCAGTCTATCTTGTCGAAAGAGTGGACTGTAATCAGAGTGTGAGCTTTTCAAAATTTGCTAGGTCCTCCTTGTGAAAAATATCCATTGTTATAATCCATATCTTGGCATGATAAGCCCTTCTGCTGCATGCTAGAAGCAGAAATTACCAGTTTGAAAACTCATCTCTAGCAAGGCTTTCTTTCTTTGTGCTGTTCCAAATCCTTACACTGTGATATCTTCTTGTGGCTCCTTTGCTGACATACAAGGTAAACGAACTGAATTGCATAATTGCACCACATTCAAAAGTAGTACGAACAATAACCCAAAACATGTGGCTTGGGTTCCTTTTAAAGGAAGGGCTGGCCCATCTTTTAATTGCTGAGCTCTTGAGAGGCCTCCAGCATGAAAGTAACAACTCGGTGGTGCCAGTCTCCAGAATGGCCCCCCAGTGACCCTTGTCTCCTGGTGTTCATGACCTTCATGGGATTTTGGAGTGGGGTGGAGGCTTGGAGCCGACAGCTAAGACACTTCAAGGTGTCTTTGGTGCCAAAGAGGTGATTTTATTAAAGCACGCGGACAGGACCCATGGGCAGAAAGAGCTGCTCTGGGGATGTGAAGAGAGACTGCTTACATACTGCGGAGTTGCGGAAGGTAGAGTCAAGAGAAAGCTTCTTTTTTTTCTTTTTTTTAACATTTATTTATTTTTGAGAGAGAGAGAATGAGTGGCGAAGGGGCAGAGAGAGAAGGAGACACAGCATCTGAAGCAGACTCCGGGCTCCGAGATGTCAGCTCAGAGCCCGACGAGAGGCTCAAACTCACGAACTCGAACCCGGAGATCATGACCTGAGTTGAAGTTGGATGGTTCACCGACTGAGCCATCCCGGAGCCCCAAGAGGAAATTTCTTAAAGTGATTTCCATATGCAAAAGAGGATTTCTGGAGGACTGGAGGCCTAGCTGATGTCAAGCTAAGGCTGCTTTTCCTTCTAGCAAAGCGTTAGCATTAAGGCAGTAGGGAGCTCCTGGAGAAACATTTTACTCTGCCAGCCTCTGCCTAGAACCGTCTTTTCTCAGACATCTACATGGCTCATTTTTCCTTTCTTTCAGGTTTCTGCCCAAATGTCACTGAATCGGTGAGGCCTTTCCTGGCCACTCTAATACAAATTGGCAATTCCCTATACCCCTGGACTGCCCTGTTACCCTTACATTGCTTTCCTCTTTATCTATAGTATTTTTATTTGGCACAGTATATATTTTCTCTTTCTTTCTTTCTTTTTTTCTTTCTTTCTTATTAGTAGATTTCTCTGCCTAAAATGTAAGCTTGATGAGGACAACTTTGTATCTCTTCACCGAGTATTTCCAGTGCCTGCAACACTGTCTGCAACATACTAGGCACTTAGGAAATAAGTTTTATTTTATTTTATTTTTATTTTAACTTAAAAAAATTTTAACGTTTACTTTGAGAGAGAGACAGACAGACAGAAGCAGACTCCAGGCTCTGAGCTATCAGCACAGAGCCTGACACGGGGCTTGAACACACAAGCCGTGAGATCATGACCTGAGCCGAAGTCAGACACTTAACTGACTGAGCCACCCAGGCGCCCCTAGGAAATATTTTTTAAATGATTGCCTTCCCCCCCTGCCCCCACCAAAAGGCAGCCACTGAAGCCTATGAACGGAAAGGAGATGACAACCAAGAGGGGAAATGAAGAGGCCACAAGGACTTTTACCAAAGGCCTTACATCCTAGAAAGGAAAGAAGATGATTAGAAAAAGAATTCGGGAGACAGACTTTGAGGAGAGGAAAAGAACAGAAGGAACTGAGAGGCTGAGGTGAGCGACATCCGCCTGCCTCGGGGGAATGAGTGCTCCGCCTGTTGCTGGGATGGGAAAAGAGTGAATAAGATTCCCAAGGAAAAGTTCAGTCTGCTCGCAGGTCAGAGGCTTTTTCTCTGGGGCTTTACTGCTTCTCATCCCACTCCCTGCTGATGGAGATGAGAACTTCCTGCCCAAGTGATTTTCATGTGACAGACACCGGAGAGCTGGCTGGCAGTGGGGGGTCGTTTCCATCTGGAGCCTCGGCTGCAAGGGAAGCCCTAGGTTCCCTCTGGAATACCAGTCTCTTCCTTTCTGTATTCAAGGAACGGTCCCAGCAATAGCACTGCTAGGAATTTACCCAAGGGACACAGGAGTGCTGATGCATAGGGGCACATGTACCCCANCCCTGGGGTAGCAGGGTGATGCACTGTTCGTTATTATTTGCTTTCCCGCACACACAGAGCCAGTCATCTTTCTTTGCAGCCCCACCTTCCTGGTTTGCTGTGTTGCTGTGGAGCAGATCAAGCAGAAGCATCTGTAACTCCTGCAGGGAGGACCTAGGCCCATGCCCACCCCCTGCAGGACCCTGGCATCGGAGCCTCCTCCTAGGCAAGGAAGCCCACAGCTTTTCTCATCCTCAATCCCCGGCCAAGACTCTTTTGCAAAGGACCGCAGGACACTGCAGGGTGAAATATGGGAAGGAAGGTCGGGAGGCAGAGGTGATTGGGAAAGAGGAGACCAAAGAAAAGGGGACTGAGCCGGTTGGGCCATTCATTTCATTCTCTTCCTGCCTTGCATTTCTCTCCCAGCACCACGGACTCCCACAAAAGCCACGTTCACAGACAATGACTTCTGCAAAATGTGGATTCTCCAACCTCTCTGCTCTATTCTCCACCTGCTGGCAGGAGTGTTAATAAACAGAAGAAATGATCAGCAAAACCCAGGAAAATCCTTGCTAATCCAGAAACTGCACAGTCATTCCACATAATTAAGAATTGTCTTGGACGCCTGAGCGGTGCAGTGGTTGAAGCATCTGACTCTTGATCTTGGCTCAGGTCATGATCTCACGTCATGTGAGATGAAGCCCCGCGTTGGGCTCTGAACTGACAGTAAGCAGCCTGCTTGGGATTCTCTGTCCCCTTCTCTCTCTTTGCCCTGCCCCTCTCAAAATAAATAATTAAACCAAAAAAAAATTGTCTCTAGATTCAAAAGTGTTGTGTTTTTTTATTTTTAAGTTTATTTACTTATTTTGAGAGAGAGAACATGAGCATGAGTGGGGCAGGGGCAGAGAGAGAACCCCAAGCAGGCTCCGTGCGCTGTCAGCCCAGCGCCGGACTTGGGGCTCAAACTCACAGTGAGGTCATGACCTGAGCTGAAGTCAAGAGCGAGACGCTTAACCAACGGAGCCACCTAGGCACACCAGAAGTGTTGTGTTTCTATTCCTGATCTTGAAATAGTGAAAGTTCACAAAGGAGATATATAAACTCAGGTTCTTTTAAATCATCATTTGTCACTTATTTTACTTGATGTCACAGACTGACTGCCTTAATCAGTAATTTGCACTAAGAACTGCAAAGTTATTATTTCAAACAGTTCTTCTTCTAAAATTTTAAGATTCTACTTATGAATTAAGGTTCTGGTTCTTCTAGCCTGAGCAAGTTTCCATTAAATCCTTTCTGCTTCATGGGTACATGTATGATGTCCAGGTACTAATCCTAACTATGTTGGTATGTCTTAATATAATAGGAATACTATATATTTTAATACTCTATCTTTTAAAAAGTTTTTTTTAAGTTTATTTATTTTGAGAGAGAGAGAGCAGGGGAGGGGCAGAGAGAGAGGAAAAGGGAGAATTCCAAGTAGGATCTGAGCTGTCAGTGCAGGGCTTGATTTCACAAACTATAAGATCATGACATGAGTCAAAATCAAGAGTTGGACATGTAACTGACTCAGTCACCCAGGCGCCCCAGGACTCTATCTTTTAATAGATTTTTGTATTGTATTAATTCATTTGGGGAGGGAGGGATTCAGAGAGAGATTAGCAGTTTGAGGGGTTTTACTGTTATTTTGGTTATGCTGGAGCTGTGTTACAATATAAAAAGCATTGATGGGATTTAGGCAAAGAAACCTGAATGGTACGCAGTGGAAGATGGTAGACTTGCATTCCACCCATCCCCCTGCCAATTCTTTTTTTTTTTTTCACAAATAACATTTTTTATTTGTTGCCATTAAATGTCTGAATTTCAAACAGATTCCTGGATGGTGGCTCATATCCATCAGCTCGTTCAACTTTAGCACCGGTCTCATCCCCAGTAGCTTTTCCAGAACTACGACCTTCACCGTGAAGCTCCATGAGCTTTCCCAATTCAAACTTGGGCTTCTTGAGCATTTTTACTTTTCTAACAAAGACATCATGGAGTGAATAAATAGACTGGCAAACTTTTTCTATGTCTTTGCCAATGCTGTCTGGAATCAATTTATTGACCACTTCTTTCAAGTCATTTGTCTGCACCTCTCGGGTCATGATTTCCATCATCTTTTTCCGAATTTGGCGGACCTGCTGGTGCTGAGCATAAGAGGTCTTTCGAATCTGATTGTTGCGTTTTTTAGTAAAACCGACACAAAAAAGACGAAGCAAATACCCATCGGTAGTCTTGACATCAACATGAGCCTCAATCATGGTCTGCCATTTTTTGACCATGGAGCACATTTTGTCCCGGGTAAGATCCATGCCATGGAAATTAGTCAGGCAGTTTTTGCCCTGAACATCTTCAGTAATCAGCTTGAATTTCCTAAATGCAACTTCATCATTCTGCAGATCAGCAAGGCTTACTTCAAACACACGACCCTTGAGGCCATCAGATGCGATTTTGGTTCCTTGAGTTCTTGTGACTAGTGTTTTCCCGATATTTCTTATATTAAACATTGCCGGTGCTTTTACATCATACCAATCTTTCTTTGAAAATGGATCAACCACTTTCTTCTTGGCTCCCTTTCTCCCCCCTGCCAATTCTAATGAGGAATAATAGCAAGAATTACCATATGAAGCCTGACTTCCCTTATTACCTAAAACACAAGACCCTTTGATTAGCTTTCTTCCCTCCTGACATATTTGTAATAACTTTTTACTTCTTTTTGTCTCTTGAATCGAGATTTAATATTCCTAATGAATATCACAAAATTTGCCTTATTTCATAGCAATAGAATAGATTATTCCTCTCTGAATATTTTTACATATATTAAGCGCCCTTTATAGTCTCTTTTTGAGTGTTTAACGCATAGCTTAGCTAATCTTGACTTTGAATGTATCATATATCTGCAACAGATTTATGGTGTTAAGACTTGCATAATTTAAAAGTCCTATGATTTGAGACTCATTTTCCCGCAAAAGTAAAAGTAAAGTGGGAATATACATATTTAAAGGACATAAATCCACAATTCTCGCAATGTGATTTTGTATCAAGGCTGCTTTGTCTTTCATCATCATTATCTCCAGAATTTAGTAGAGTCTTTTCTTCCAAGTGAACAGTATTTTTATCACAATGAGTGGCTATGTCCTTACTATTTCTTTTTTTTTCTTTTATAGCTTATTGTCAAGTTGGTTTCCATATAACACCCAGTGCTCATCCCAACAAGTGCCCTCCTTCATGCCCATCACCTCCCTTCCCTTCTCCCCCACCCACAACAACCTTCAGTTTGTTCTCAGTATTTGAGAGTCTCTCATGGTTTGCCTCTCTCTGTCTCCCTAATGTCCATACTCTTTCATCTCCACTAATTTCTTCCCCAAAGTGACTAGTGTTGCAGGACTGCTTTACTCTAGCACAAATGATTGAATATAGGTGTATTGAGTATAGGTGTTAAGATCTTCAAAATATTTAAAACTATGCAATAGTAAATGCTGAAGTAAAATCATGGGAATAAGCATGCATCATAAAGAATGATGTCAGATCGGGGCACCTGGGAGGCTCAGTCAGTTGAGTGACCAACTTTGGCTCCGGTCATGATCTCACGGTTCGTGGGTTCGAGCCCCACATCAGGCTCTGTGCTGACAGCTCGGAGCCTGGAGCCTGCTTTGGATTCTGTGTCTCCCTCTCTCTCTGACCTCCCCCACTTGCATTCTGTCTTTCTCCCTCAAAAATAAATAAACATTAAAAAAATTAAAAAAAAATAAATGATGTCAGATCAAGAAACAGGAATTCCAAAGGATTATGGATTAAGGAAGACAAAAATATATGGCATTTTATTAATAAATAATTTTCTAAAGGTGCCTGCTGGCACTGATTCAGTTCCTTAACTATAGTGTAAAGGTCCTGGGCTCTTTCCATTTTCCCTTGGGCCCATTGCATCCTCAGGTACAAATGTCTGCTACCTCTCCAGGTACATCTTTCCGTGACAGCATTCAGGAGCAGGCAGCAGGGTTGCGGTTAAGGCAGCCAGAGACCCCTCTTTCACAATTCTCTCTTCTTTTATCTGGGAATAAAACAGTTTTAACTGAATGGCCCAAACTAACTTATGACCCAATCACCAGGGAAAGAAAAATATTACCGTCCTTGATTTAGACCACGGATGATTCATTCCCTGGGACTTGCGAGATGCTTATGTGAATAAAATTAAGTTTCTGTTAGAAAGGAAAAGGGGGAGAGTAGTTATCGGGCAGGCAATCAATAGTGTAAGCAGCATTCCGGTACCATTATATGGTATCCAGTCTACCATAGCACTCACATCGTATTTCAACTATTTACTGCTTTGTAACCAAACACTTTACGAGTTAGGGGCTTAAAACAACAGTGTGCTATCACTTCTCATGCGTCTGACAGTTGACGGAACTCTTGTTTGGGGTCTCTCGTATGGTTGCAATGAAATAGCAGGTGAGGATGGAGTCATCTGAAGGTTTCTTCTCTCTTATATCTGACACCTCGGATGTTGGGAACAGCTTGAGCTAAGAGCATCTGTCTCCAAGTGACACAGATGGGCTACCTCACAGTATGACAGTCACAGGACAGCCAGACGCTTTCACATGAAGAGCCTGAAATTAAGTCCTCCATTAAGAGCAACGTCAGGCTGCACGTAGCCCCAGTTCCATTAAAAGCTTCAGCTGAAGCCACCCTCAGGACTGCCCTGGGATCAGCCAATCAAAAGAAATGTGTAACATTCCTGTGGTCTGAGTCAGGCCGGGAACTGCAGGTAGTTACCCTGTACAAACTAGCCAATCACTCACCCCTTGCCTAAACCCCAGGTAGGCCCTTTGAGCTCACCTTATAATTGGTCATTTTCAAAGGATTCTCAAAGGTCATGATTGGGTCCCGCCAAAAGTAATGGACGCCTCACAGATACTGAATGGTCAAAACTGTTACCGTGGGTATTGTACAATTATGACTGGTGCTTATGTGATGATGCAAAAAGTACAACGTGTGCACTGTATCACCCCTGTCCCTTACCCCATAAAAACCCTGCTCGCCATTGTTCAGGGCGTCTCCTTGCTGCCGCTGCACCAGTAGACAGGTGAACCCCTGCTCGAGCTTGTGATAAAGACCCGTATGTACTTGCATCGGTGACGGCTCCTTGGAGGTCTCAGGAGACTCACGATTTGGGCACAACACACAGTGACTAGTTACCTCCTGAACAAATATTCCAAGAGATCTAGTTGGAAGCTTCGAGGCTTCTTATGACCTAGCTTCCAAAGTCATACCATGTTACTTCTACTGTATTTTGTTGTCAAAACAACAGGAGCCACATTCCAGCTCATATTCAAAAAATTTTTTAATGTTTATTTATTCTTGAGAGAGACAGAACGCAAGCAGGGGAGGGGCAGAGAGAGAGGGAGACACGGAATCTGAAGCAGACTCCAGGCTCCCAGCTGTCAGCACAGAGCCCAACGCGGTGCTTGAACCCACAAACTGTGAGATCATGATCTGAGCCAAAGTCAGGCACTCAACCGACTGAGCCACCCAGGTGCCCCCCAGCTCATATTAAAAAATAGCAGGGGATAGGTTCCCCTCAGTGGGGGATGGCTTTCTCCTACAGGAGGGGAAGGAAAATATGGTGGCCATCTTGGACCGATGTTTGCATCCCCCAAAATTCACATGTTGAAATTCTAATCAATAATGTGTTGGGATCAGGAGTTGGGGCCTTTGGGGGGTTGATTAGGTCACCAGGGGGGCAGGAGTATAATCATCGCACCTTAGAAAAGAGACCGCAAACAGCTCTCACAGCTTTTGTCTTGTGAAGCCACATGGAGAAGATCTATGAATCAGGAAGCACACTTTCACCAGACAACCAAATGTGCCAGCACCTTGATCTTGGACATCCTGCCTCCTGATCTGTGAGAAACACATTTTTATTATTTAAATGCCCAGTCCATGGCATTTTTGTCACAGCAGCCCTAAGGGACCACAAAAGGATGACAAAGTATGGCTGCTGGCAAGTGTTGGCTGATATTTTAATGTACTGGCTAATAGAACATCCCAACATGGCACTAGCCTGTACACGGTTTGTGATTCATGTTCATCAGTGTTGTGATTGTCCAACTGTTGATGAATCTTTCCAATTTAGAGAGATTTATACCGATTGAAGTTTTAGAGAATATGTAATCACTCAGGCCACACTCTTTAATTTGCACTGTTCAAAACATTATTTTTGGGGCCTCTTGGGTGGCTCCATCAGTTATGCTTCTGGCTCTTGATTTTGGCTCAGGTCATGATCTCACAGTTCATAGGATAGGGCCCCACATGGGGCTCTGTGCTGGTGGTGTGGAGCCTGCTTGGGATTCTCTCTCTCCCTCTCTCTCTGTCCCTCTCTTACTTGCTCGCTCTTATTCTCTCTCTCTCTCAAGATTAATAAAAATTTATACATATATTTTTTAAGTTTATTTATTTTGAGAGAGACAGAAAGCGCAAGCAGGGGAGGGGCAAGAGAGAAGGAGAGAGAGAGAGAGAATCCCAAGCCAGCTCCGCGATGCTAGCGCAGAGCTCAACACCCAACTGGGGCTTCAAACCACTATTCAAAATAGTATTAAATGTAACCTCACTACATATCATATGCAACTCAACAATGTAGTCTTTTTCGAGTTTTCTTGTCTCCTTTCCCTCCTGCTTTTGTTTGCTGGTTCGTTTGGTTGATTGATAGATTTGCATCTCACTGGTTGATTGATTGATTTGCATCTCACTGGGTCCAAGGAAGGGGGCTCAGAGAGTGCCTGGGGGATGGGCTGGGTGCAAAGGGGCTCTGGGGAATCCGAGCATCTGAATGGATTTCTGTTACTTGCTGTGGAGTCTTCAATGTAAACCTTTCCTCCTCCACCCCCTCTGCCAAATCTGGAGTAAATCTGACTTTGTTCACTGATGCTTTCTTACGAGTGAGTGTTGACTTGGGCGGGGAAGGGCACTGGCCACACTGTTGCAATGGCGCTTTCTGGGGCCATGTGGGTCAGTGCTGGGGAAGGACAGGAAGCCTAGGTGGGATGGGGGTGGGGGAGACTTGGAGGCAGAGGGGGGTGTCATGAAAAAGTAAGTCCCTAGGAATTTACATGACAAAACTTTTCTCAGGGCATGGTCTGGGGAAACTGAGGTAATTCTACCTAAATTTCAAGTGCTGGGAGGGGCCCACCGCAAGCTGTGTTAGACACCACTGGAGGGTCTCCTATGTTAGCCAATCAGGCAGCTGTGTTGACCCTGAAGTCCCCAAGGAAAACAGCATTTTACACTTGGGAGAAACCCCTTAGATTTCTATCAGTAGCAGTGCATTCGGGTAGATTGAGTAATTAACTAATTTAGGCAATGACTTCGTGTCCAGAAAGCCTTGTAGAACTGACTGTGCTGACCACTCATTGCCTCCAGTAAATCAAACAGATTTGCTCAACACCTACATTAAGCATGTCTTTTTATTTTCTGTATTTTGATATTTTAAAAAATTTTTAATTTTAAGAACACATTTTTAAATATTTATTTATTTTGAGAGAGAGAAACAGAGAGAGAGAGCACAAGCGGGAGAGGAGCAGAGAGAGAGGGAGACACAGAATCTGAAGCAGGCCCAGGCTCTGAGTTGAGAGCAGAGAGCCCCATGTGGGGCTTGAACTCACAAACCACAAGATCATGACATGAGCTGAAGTCGGATGCTTAACCAACTGAGCCACCCAGGAATGCTTGTATTGTGATATTTTAACATTGAGGGCCTTGCTGACCTTGGAGGACTGTCCCTCCCGGGACTAGCCAATCGCTAGAGATACTAAACTGCTCGCCCCTCTTTTCAAATGCAAACTTCCCAGTCCAGAATCTGTACCCTTAATCCCTTTATTTCACCTCAGCCCTAATCACCCCAGAGCCAGGTATCAGAGAGGAGGGCCAGGCACACCGCGTCTGCCTCGGGGTGCCAGCCCATCCTACACCTCATCCAGCCCATCCCAGGGAAACCACAATAAGGACAGGTCTGCGGTCCCTGCCCCAGCGACCCCCCCGCCCCCCGAAGTATTTTCCCCTGCTCTGCCCCCCACAGAGGGGCGTGACTCCTCCCCTGGGAACTGTGAGGAATAAAGCGTTTCCAGCAGCAATCGTCCGCTGATCTGTGAGCCTTCCTGCAAGGAATAGACGCGCTTTTCCCAGGAGAAGCCACATCCTTGGGTAGTAAGAACCTGCAGCTGCCTCGAAACCTGAAAAGAAGGAGGTGGACAGAGATCAGTGCACCTGTGTGGGGTGTGTGTGTGTGTGTCTGTGTGCGTGCATGTGCGTGCATGTGTGTGTGTGTGTGTGTGTGTGTGTGTGGTGGGTATGGGTGTGGTGCCTCAGTTTCAGACTTCTAGCTTCTTCAAGAAAATACATGTCTGTGGCTTTCAGCCACCCAGTTTTTGGCACCTTGTCATGGTGGCCCTAAGAAATGACCACAGAGAGGAAACAAGCAGTGTACCCAGGGAGCACTCTGGACCCACCCGCCATGTCAGTGAGACCGAGGGGCTACTTTTAATAAGAGTCATCCCATCCCCAAGGCCTGAGGGGACTTTTTCAACTTTTCACCAGTGATGTGTGTCCTCATACTGAAGACCCTCAGAATGAAACAAGAGAATGTTCTAGAGTGCTGTGGGCCCTTTAGCACAGCTGGAAAGCTATGCCGCATGGGGCACAACTTGGGGACGTCTACACTCTTTCGGTATCACTCATGCTGACATTTCAGCTTTTCTTCTGCTCTGATGAGGGCAAGAAATAGAAATCCAAGAAACTGGGGGTGTCTGGGGGGCTCAGTCAGCTAAGCGTCTGACTTCGGCTCAGGGCACCATCTCACGGCTTGTGAGTTCGAGCCCCGCGTCGGGCTCTGTGCTGTCAGTGTGGAACCTGCCTCAGTTCGGTTCCTGTCTCCCTCCTTCTCTGCCCCTCCCCAGCTCATGCTCTCTGTCTCAAAAATAAATAAAAACATCAACAAAATTTAAAAAAAAAAAAAGAAAGAAAAAGAATCCCAAGAAACAAGGTGATGGTATTAAGCCGCTTTCTGCCAGGAGGCTTCTGGGAAAGAGATACCAGCTCCTCCAGACTCCTGTTCCTTGCAGGAGGGATTCAGGTTGTTACATGATGTTCCCTGTAAGCCCAGGAAGTAAACTTCTAGAAGACCACCCCTTGCTACCATACACATACTTCCTCTCACCCTGGAGCCCTGTGAAAGGTCAGGCAGAAGCCAGAATTGACCGCAGTGCTGTGGCCGGACCTGGAAGTGGTCAGTCATTGTAATCACCTTTCTGCTGAGATCTCCCAGGAGCTGTATCCCTGCTCCCCATCTCAGGGGTCGGGCTGCCGCCGAGGGCCAGGAAACACAGCTAAAAGGGTGACAGAGAAGACCAGACCCTGTTACACACCTGGGCAGCAAGGGACATATCTGTCATTTCCTCAGACTGACCACTTTAACCACCAAAGTTTTGTTTTCTCTTCTCACAGCCCCTGACATCTGCCTTGGTATCTTTTTTCGATTCTAGTTCTTCCTTTGGTCATGTCCCTGATGTGAAAACTGAATAATACCCGCACCCCCAAGTCCAGGATCCCGTGTATATGTTAGGTTCCTTGACAAAAGGAACTTTGCAGATAGAATTAAAACTGACTATGGGGCACCTGGTGGCTCAGTCGATTAAATGTCCAGCTTCAGCTCAGGTCATGACCTCGCTGTCTGTGAGTTCAAGCCCCACATTGGGCTCTGTGCTGACAGCTCAGAGCCTGGAGCTTGCCTCAGATTCTGTGTCTCCCTCTCTCTCTCTTGCCCCTCCCCGCTCATGTTCTGTCTGTCTCTGTCTCAAAAATAAATAAACTTAAAAAACGAATTAAAAATGACTGCTGATCAGTTGACCTTAAAGAAAGGGGGGTATCCTGGATTGTGTCGATGGGTCCAATGTAATCCCAGGAGTTCACCAAAGTAGAAGAACACAGTTGGTGGTTAGAGATCGGTGGAGGAGGGGACAGAGGAGAGGTTTGAAGTGTGGGAGAGACTTGACCTGCCAACACTGATTTTGAGGATGGAAGAAAGAGATCACAAGCCAAGACATAGGGGAAGGCTCTAGAATCTGAGATGAGTCCTTAACTGAGCCAGTAAGAAAGTGGGCTGCCATTCCCACAACTACATGAAGCTAACTCCACAACAATCTACATGAGCAAGAATATGGACTCGTCTCCCAGAGCCTCCAAGAAGGAACACAAGCTGACATCTTGATTTTGGTCTTGTGAGAAGCTAAGCAGAGACCCATCAAGCCCACCAGACTTCTGACCCAAGAAGATAAAGATAATGAATTTGTGTAGTTTTCAGGCACTAAGTGGGTGGTAATTTGTTACAACGCCAATAAGAAATGAATATGCCCAACACATCCGGTTCCCTCAGGAAGTAAACCCAGGTTTCTCATGTGGAGGATGAGACAGATTCCCTAGACTTTTCTCACCTTACTCATTGGCCTCCACATTGAAGAGTAATTAGCCCAGCAACCTCGCCTTGTTACAGGTAGAGGATTTCAACCTCAGTTTCTTTCGTGGTGTTCCAAGAGGACTCCAGCCTGTTCACTTAAACCAAACTGCATGGAAAAAAATAAAGCTGCCTAATGTTTACTTACCTAATGAGCAAACTTCCTGATCATAGCTTCTCCTAAAATGCATACTCACCAAGTTTACCTTTTATATTTGATTCGAGTCTCTTAGCCCCCTTTGAGATCTTTGTTTGCACTCTTCCAGAGATTTCTTTTTCACTTTGTTTACTCCTAAATATTGCAATTGTAAAATAAAGTGAAGCATATAAGAGAGTTAAACATATAAGATGGTTAAAGCAGTGAAATGAGTATATGGTTAACCCTTGAACAATATGAGGGTTAGGGGTACTGACAACCCCCCCTCCTGCCCCAGGCAGTCAAAATGCACACATAACTCTTGGCTCACCCAAAACTTAATTACTAATAGCTTACTGTCGACCTGAAGCCTTACCTGTTACATAGACAGCCGATTAACACATATTTTATATGTTTCTATGTGTTACATATGATATTCTTACACTGGATCCAGGAAATAAAAATCCATGGAGACCCTAAATAGGACCGTGTCTCTCTTTTTCTTTTTCTTTTTGAGATATAAATATTTTGTTGAGATATAATTGACATGCAGCACTGTGTAAGACTAAGGTGGACAGCATCAGGACTTGACTTACATATGTTGTAAAATGATTGCTGCCATAAGTCTAGTTAATATCCATCCTCTCATAGACACACACACCAAAGAAAAAGAAAAAGGGAAAACATGTTTTTCCTATTGATGAGAACTTTTAGGATTTCCTCTCCTTTTTTTTTTTTTTTTTAGATTTCAGATCGTTTTTATTTTTTCAAATGTTATCAGGAGTGACTGAAATAAAAAATATAATTGAGTCCCGTCATCGTGGAAATGGCTTTCAGAGAAAACTGGTCAGATGAATATTATCGCTTCCCATTTTCAACCAGTCAATAGTGGCCGTTGATCAATAGCCGACAGTCTGTCAAGAATGCTCAAGGTACATTATATGAAACAACATGCCTGTTCACGGGGGGGAACGAACTAGGAAGTAACTCATGCGAACTTCTTGATTTCATCATACAGGACAAGCACAAAAGCGCCACCCATGCCTCTAAGAACTTTGGACCATACCCCCTTGAAAAAAGCTTTGGCTCCTTCATCTCGGGCAATCTTCCTCTAGCAGGCAAGCGCACCCGTGTGCATGATGTCGGTTCCTTTGTGCCCCGACTTCATCATCATTCGGCGACGAACAGTGTCAAAGGGATAGGAAGTCAACCCAGCGACTGCTGTGACAGACTGGGTGATCATCCAGCTGATGACGATGTGAGTGTTCTTGGGATCCGGAAGCATTCCCTTGGCCGTATCATAGATGCCGAAGTAGGCAGCTCTGGAGATGCTAATGTCCTGCACAGACACGTTAGAGCCTTGGTACAGGCCCCTAATCCCTTCGGATTTGTAGATCTTAACCAGGCAGTCACCAAGGCCTCGGAATTCCCTTTCACCCCGGCTTTGCCCACATTGGCTGCCAGACGGGTCCGGGCAAAATCCAGAGGATACACAAAACACAAGGTCGTGGTCCCTGCGGCGCCACCTGATGCCAGGTTTCCTGCGAAGTAGCGCCAAAACCGGGTCCTCTTGTCCACGCCGCCCAGGAAGATCTGCTTATATTTATCTTTGAAGGCAAAGTTGAGAGCCTGGGTGGGGAAGTATCTGATGACATTGGCCAGGTTACCGCGCCTGAAGGACAGGACGCCCTGCTCCTCGGGGATCCGAACCACGCAGTCGATGATGCCCTTGTACTGCTTATGGGCGGTGAGCTGCTTGCTGGCGTGCTGCACCTGCGGCAGCAGCTTGACCCGCCGCAGCCACTCCACCCGCCAGGACGTCCTTGGTGAAGGACACAGCGACATCTGTCATTTTGAAAGGAAAGAGGAGCAGGGCGACTGCGGGACTGCGGTAGGAACCGGCTGGGACTCCGGGACAGCGGGCTAGGATTTTCTCTCCTATACATCGCACAGCAATGTTAGCTGCGGTCACCATGTTGTACATCATGCCCCCAGGACTTACTTATCTTGTAACTGGAAGTATTTGCCCACCTTCATGTGATTCGCCCTCCTCTTACTTTTGGTAACCACAAATCTGATCTCTTTTTCTGTGACTTTTTCTCCCCTTAGATTCCACAGGAGTGAGATCATACAATATTTGACTTTCTATGCCTGACTCATTTCACTTAGCATAGTGCCCTTAAGCTCCATCCATGTTGTTGCAAATAGGAAGATTTCTTTCCTTCTTACGGCTGTATAATATTCCACGGTGTATATATACCACGTGTTCTGTATCCATTCATCTGCCGACAGGTGACTTACGTTCTTTTCATGTCTTGGCTACTGTAAATAATGCTGCAGTGAACATGGGGATGCAGATATTTCTTCAGCATACTGATTTCATCTCCTTCAGATGTATATCCAGAAGTAGTTGGATCATATGGCGGTTCTATTTTTAACTTTCTGGAGAACCTCCACACTGCTTTCCATAGCGGTTGTAACAATTTACATTCCCACCAATAATTCACAAGGATTCCTTTTCCTCCACAAGCTCACTATTATCTAGACTATATCTATTAATAGATCTATAATAGATCTAATAGGTCTATTATCTCTAGTCTCTTTGGTGATGCTACTTCTTTTTTTTTTTTTTTTAAATGTTTTTATTTATTTCTAAGAGAGAGAGAGAGAGACAGCATGAGCAGGGGGAGAGTCAGAGAGAGAGGGAGTCACAGACTCTGAAACAGGCTCCAGGCTCTGAGCTGGCAGTCAGCACAGAGCCCGACGCGGGGCTCGAACCCACGAACCGCGAGATCATGACCCAAGCGAAAGTCGGACGCTTAACCGACTAAGCCACCCAGGCGCCCCTGGTGATGCTACTTCTAACAGGTGTGAGATGGTACTTTATGGTTGTGATTGACATTTTTCGGATGGTTAATGGTGTTGAGCACATTTTCATGTACCTGTTGGCCATTTGTATATATTTTTTGGGAAAAAAAAGTTTAGTCAGGTCCTTTTCCCATATTGAAATGGGATTGGTTGGGTTTTTTGCTATTGAGTTGTATGAATTCTTTATATATTGGGATATTAACCCCTTATTAGATAGATGATTTGCAAATATATTGTACCATTCAGTAAATTGTCTTGGTAGGACTGACTCTTGATTCTACTTCTCTCCACGAGTCTACTTCATTCTTCATTTGTGGACGAGTTCTCTCTTTGCTGTCTTCTGGGTCCACAGCAAAACAACAACAACAAAAACAAAATGTTTGTAACCATTTCTAGGGCACTCATTTCCATTCTTATCCCCACGCTCCATCTCCGGTGCCTCCCTCTTCTTTCTTTTCTTAATTTCCTCCAAATTCCTTGGTTAGGGCCTCTGACTAGCCCATCTTGGGTCAGAAGCCCACCCCTGGTCCAACCAACTATGGCTAGAGGGATGGAGTCATGTTCCACAAAACATGGCAGGAGGCTTTGACTGCCATTGATGAAAGGAAGGGGAACCCATGATGTTGGGCACCTGCATGGCTCAGTGGTTCAGGTCATGATCTCACAGTTCTTGGGTTCAAGCCCTACATTGAGCTCCATGGTGGAAGGTAGAGCCTGCTTGGGATTCTCTCTCTCCCGCTCTCTTCCCCTCTTCTCCCCATCACCCTCACTAAGTGACTTCAAAAAAAGAAATTAAAGATGTTGCTGTATACTGTGCAGCTGTTCTCAGAGGTGGCATGGATCAGAATAACATGAGAATGGAAGACTTTTTATCATAAAAAATTTCAACAACATGTAAAAATCAGAGCCATTAATATAACGAACCTTACCATCACCCAGCTATGGATATTTACTCACATAAGCACAATGCCTTCACTACCCCTAACAAAAGCAACAATTTCCTTGGTATCATCTACCATCCCATCAATATTTAAATTTCCCCAATAGCGGGAAACTTCTTTGTATTAGGTTTTATCAAACAAGGATCTAAACAAGATCATCATGTTACATTGGTCATATGCTTCATCAATCTCTTTTAATCTAGAGCAGTCCCCATCCCGTTCTCTGACTCCATCTTTATGACATTAACCCATGAAGAAACAATGTTAGTTGTTCCTACCAAATGTCCTACATACTGGATTTTATCTGTCTGCATCTTCATTATGGTCTCATAAATAGAATTTCATTCTAAGAGCTTGACTTACCGCAAGTTCAACAGTTTTTGAAAGTAAGCTTCATTACTGGTGCTGCATGCTTCCTGATGCCTCAAGTTCATGGTCATTCAATGTCTAGTTGTTCTGCTCTTAGTTATGCTAAGACTGACCAGGGGGTTCAGGTGGTGCCTGCTGGGTTTCTCCCTTGTAAATGTCATTGTCAAACCTTTGCCTAAAATGTTCACCCATTGACTGCCTTTGCCTGAATTATTTATTTCATTAGGTACTACAAAATGGGAGCGAGATGAGCCTATGGGGGGGGGGGGGGAATGCATATGCAACTTTCCTAGGTATTGCCAGACTCTCTTCCACTGGAGTTGTAACCATTTTGTATTCCAACCAGCAATGTAGGCGATATTATCGAATCTTACCCCAGTATGTTTTCGAAGTTTTGGTTTTCATCGATATGATAGGCGAGAGTTGTTGCCTCACTATGGATTTTAATTTGCATTTCCCTTATGATGAGTGGAGATAAGGCGGGCTGAGTTTTGAAAAAGAAAAAAAAAGCCAAGAAAGCCCCAGTGACGATGCTGATTTTGCACCAACTTATTTCTTCCCTTTGGTCAGAAAATATCCTCACATCCAGCTTGGTACCCAGTTTCCTCTTTCCCCAGGACAAGTTCTCTCCTCACCTGTCATAATTCCCAGGAAATTCAACAACACATGGCCCTACACCACATAAGGGAAAATGAGGATCTGAAAGCATAGTTCTCGGATAACAAGTTTCTTGGTGAATGTCACTGCTTTACACCAACAGCAGAGGAGTGTGATTTCCAAGGAAGAGCAAAATCTGCTACAAGGAAGCTCCACGAGACAGTTTTCCCACTAGTAGGTGGACCGCTTAAACACAGCAGCAAGATGAAGCAATTGTCTGGTTAAGAAGGCATTAAGAGAAGTAAGGATGACTCATGAGCACATAGTTCTTTTTTTTGTTGTTTATTTATTTTGAGAGAGATAGAGACAATGTGAGTGGGGGGGGCAGAGAGAGAGAGAGAGAGAGAGAGAGAGAGAGAGAATCCCAATCAGGTTCCATACTCTCAGCATAGAGCCAGACACAGGGCTCAAACCCACAAACTGTGAGATCATGACCTAGGCTGAGATCAAGAGGTGGGACGCTTAACCAACTGAGCCACCTAGGAGTCCCTTATTTTTATAGATATATACTTGAGATGTGTGGCAAGTCCTATACAGAAAGAAATTCACTTGTAGTTTATACCACTGACATTGTACCATAGTAACTGTGGGAGATAAGTAAACGGGATCCAATTTAAAATATTGGATTACAGATAGGCTCACACGGCTTATTCTGTCTGAAATTAATTCACGAATAATACGTAGACAGTTTGTTTGTTCAAAAAGGCCTTGGAGGAAACAGGGAGATGTTGTTCAGAGGGTATAAACTTCCAGTTATAACATGAGTAGGTTTTGGGGAATTTAATATACATGGCGTTTATGGTTAATAATACTGTATTACATACTTGAAAGTTGCTAAGAGAGTGGATCTTAAATGTTCTCACAACAAAAAAGAAAGGGTAATTAGGTGACAGGACGAAAGTGTTAGCTTATAGTATGGTGGGAATCATTTTGCAATGTATAAAGATAGCAAATCAATGCATTATACACCCTAAACTTACACAATGTTATATATCAATTATATCTCAATAAAAGTGAGGGGGAGTCTTAGAAATTAGTCTTAGGGCTAACTCTGACCCTCAGATCACAGAAGGCCCCCCCCTTCCCAAGAATATTAGTGGATCAAGGCAGAAAAGGCTAAGAGAGAGACAGAGAGAGACAGAGACAGAAGACAGAGACAGACAGAGACAGACAGAGACAGAGAGGAGAGGACAGAAAAGAAAGGAAGGAAGGAAGGAAGGAAAGAGAAAGAAAGAAAGAAAGAAAGAAAGAAAGAAAGAAAGAAAGGAAGGAAGGAAGGAAGGAAGGAAAGAGAAAGAAAGAAAGAAAGAAAGAAAGAAAGAAAGAAAGAAAGAAAGAAAGAAAGAAAGAAAGAAATGAAGGAAGGAAGAAAAAGAAAGAAAAAGGATTTTCTCATCGATACCAACTTATCTAAAGAGGACTCAGTGTCTCTGGATGGATAGACTTTTCTTGGTCTTTCTTCATGGGGACACATCACTGCTGGCCTCCAGGACAGGAACTTCAAAGGACCCAAGGATCCTCAAACCAATCCTCCTTTTCTGCATCGGGGAGAAGACTCCCTGCACGACTTTCCACACCCAGACATCCCTTCCACCTGTCCCAGGTCCTCCCCCAAAAAGCATAATGCTGGAAGATGTTAACAGTGGCCTTTGCTCATCAAGGGGAGCCTTAAGCGGGGGCTGGGCTGTCCCCCGGCATTGCATTCAGTTGCCTTCTATTCCCACTAATGTCTTCCATTTTTCATGCCATTTGACCAGTGGAAGTCCTACGTTCTCAATTGCTCCATCACAACTGGACAAACCCGGATTCATTCAGCATCGGCACACTTTCTGAGCACCTGTTATGAGCTTAGCGTAGAGCAGGGATGGGCAGCTCCAGCCCGAAATGGGCATGAACCGCAGCCAAAGGTAGCGGCGCGCTCCCAGGAGAAGGAGAAGATGGGTGCTTTAGGGTGATATTCAAGGCCGCAACCCCATGCTGGGGAGCTCACTTCAGCCTTGCAGTCCCACCCACGAACATCACCCAGTTTACCGTGTGCTCAAACTTGCTCTCACCCACTTCTGTGAGTCACACTAGGGCCACTTACAGGCTGAAAAGTCGTGGTCACTTCATCAACCCCACCCCTTTCATTTCCTGAATCTTTCAAAACTGCCTGAGTCCCCACAAGGCAGCATCACCTCGCTCCCACCAGCCGGCTGGAGAGGTGCTTGGAGAAGCCTTGCGAGGTCACTTTCCCCCAGTTCCCTCCTCAGAGCTGTCCCCAGACCTGCGGACGATTTCAGGGATACCAGAGGGCTCCCCATGGATCTGCCTTGTTACCACGGCCCTCTGTCTAAGAAAGACTGCGAGACCTTACTGCTCAAGGACCGGGTGGATGGCAACTTCCTGATAAGGGACAGCGAGTCCTTGCCCGGAGTCCTGTGCCTCTGTGTTTCGTGAGTACTCTCATCTTGCACACACACCTCTGGGACCTCACACCGAGCATGGTACTGAGAGCTGAGTACAAAAGACGCTCTATTTCACTCTGACCTTGCAGCCCAAATGAGCAGAATGAGAAAAAGCTAGGCTGTGCTTGAAGAGTGTGCAAGGAGTGTGCCCTACCCGTCTGTCCGTGGTGCGAGCTCAACCCCAGGGGCCCCTGTGCAGCAGCAGAGGTGGGGGTGGGGGTGAAGGGAAGGGCTGCAAAAAGCAGAAAGGCAAGGGGAATGCACAATAGGCATATGTGAGAAGGAGGAAAGAGGAAGAAAGAAAAAGGATTTTCTTTCTCATCAATACCAGCATATCTTTTTTTTTTTTTAATGTTTTATTTATTTCTGAGAGAGAGAGAGCGTGAGCAGGGGAGGGTCAGAGAGAGAGGGAGACACAGAATCTGAAACAGGCTCCAGGCTCTGAGCTGTCAGCACAGAGCCCGATGCGGGGCTCGAACCCACGAACTGTGAGATCATGACCTGAGCCGAAGTCGGATGCTTAACCGACTGAGCCACCCAGGCGCCCCAATACCAGCATATCTAAAGCAGGCTTGGTGTAGAGGTTGGTTTGTTTGCTCTGGAAAAAGGCTAGACGCCCTTTATGAAACTTTAATCCGAGAGACTAAGTTTTCACATATATTCTGCCGGCTCCACTGGTGATACGTAAAATACGATTTCAAATTTTGTTAGATCGGCAAAGGGCTTCCACGGGGATCCTTTCCTTTCATCCTTGTAGTCAGTCAAGGCCAGCAGAAACAGTCACCATTTTCTAGATGAAGAAACAGAGACCCAGATTTCCCTTGCTCGTGTTAAAATTCATCTGGCATTTCCAAAGAGTTCAGTGTGAGATTCCAGGCCAGGGTATCAGAGCTCCGCTGCTGAACAAGCTTGTTCAGTCCTGTTTGAAAGCAATCCTGAACAGGTATCAGTGAGAACCTACTATCTTTAAATGTTCTGTTTGGAGAGATCGCTGAAATTTTTCTTCTACCTGTTGTAGGAATTAAAACCCAAGAGTCTTTATGGATGTGTTTCAGTGCATCTTAGAATGAGGACAAAAGGGGGGGGGGCGCCTGGGTGGCTCAGTCAGTGAAGCGTCTGACTTCCGCTCAGGTCGTGATCCCACAGTTTGTGGGTTTGAGCCTCATGTCAGGCTCTGTGCTGACAGCTCAGAGCCTGGAGCCTGCTTCGGATTCTGTTTCTCCCTCTCTGTCCCTCCCACGCTTATATTCTGTTTCTCTCTATCTCTCAAAAATAAATGAACATTAAAAAAGATCTTAAAAAAAAAAAAGAAAGAGGGGCGCCTGGGTGGCTTAGTCGGTTAAGCATCCGACTTTCACTTAGGTCATGATATCGCGGTTCGTGGGTTCGAGACCCGCGTCCGGCTCTGTGCTGACTGCCAGCTCAGAGCCTGGAGCCTGTTTCAGTCTGTGACTCCCTCTCTCTCTGACCCTCCCCTGCTCACGCTGTCTCTCTCTCTCCTAGAAATAAATAAAAATATTTAAAAAAAGAAAGAAAGAGGACAAAAGGAATTGTCATTACTAACTGAATAGGCAGAGACAGATTTCCTTTTTTATATGATGCCAGGGACGCAGGTAAAAGAAAGATAGCCTTCAGGGGTTAGCAGTTTGAGTTTTCAAATTACCAGTGATGACAAGAGTGTACTCATAAATTTCTTAGCCATTGGTAATTCTTCTTTTGAGAATTGCCTGATTACATTCATTTTTTTTTTTTTTAATGGTTATTTATTTCTGCGAGAGGGGAAGGGGTCGAGAGAGAGAAGATGACAGAGGATCCAAACCAGGCTCTACACTGCAGCAGCGAGCCCTGTTCAGGGCTTGAACTCATGGATCATGAGATCATGACCTGAGCCGAAGTCAGATGCTCAAATGACTGAGCCACCCAGCCACCCTGCCTAATCACATTCTTTACTCATTTCCAGCTTGAGTTGTTTATCTTCATTGTTTTCCCCCAGATTCCTATGTGTGAAGGCAAAACATTTCCTTCCCCAAAAAGGACACATGCACAAAAGAAAACCACAGACCAATTTCACTTTTAATCAGTATCCATTTTCAATAAACTACTAACAAAACAGAAGCCACGTTAATGGAGAATGTACCCCATGCTCACATCTGGTCTGTTCCAAGACATCAAGCATGGTTCTAGGTTGGGTAAATTATTAGTTTAATGACATATTAATTAGTCAATGTTTACAAACTGCATACCTCATTTGCTTACCTCATTCTTATTTGCTTAAAGGTATTAGATAAAATTCAACATCCATCTTTCAATTAAATACACACACACATGCACACATGTGTGCCCTTACACACGCCTAACCATACAAAGCTAAATAGATGCTTTCCTAACCAGAAGGCCAGGTGAGGCACAGGTGAATTGCTGCCAAAATCCTGAATGTAGGAGCACCGGGGTCAGGTCAGACTCTTGGTTTCAGCTCAAGTCATGATCTCACGATTTGTGAGACTGAGCCCTGCTGAAGTTGGGCTCGGCGCTGACAGCGCATAACTTGCTTGGGATTCTTTCACTCTCTACCCCTCCCCTGCAAAAAAAAATTTTTTTAATGTATAAAAAAGTAGTGAATCCCTCTATTCAAACATGGTGATAGAGCCTTAGGAGATTCTAATAGGGAACTAGCAATTTTTTTTAAGGAGATCCAAAATATGTAAATGAATTAAAAAATGCTGAAGTATAAATTTAAGAAGGGACATTTTATGCAAATTCAAGGGCAGAAAAGATGAGCAAGAGGGTCTTTTTAGAGGAAGTGGCATTTGTTTTTTAAAAAAAATTTAACATTTATTTTTGAGAGAGAGAGACAAAGAGACAGAGCACGAGTGGGGGAGGAGCAGAGACAGAGAGGGAGACACAGAATGCGAAAGCAGCTCCAGGCTCTGAGCTGTCTGCACGTAGCCCAACACGGGGCTCAAACTCGGAAGTCAGACACTCAACCGACTGAGCCACCCAGGCGCCCCTACAGGAGGTGGCATTTGACCTAGGACTTGAAAGAGAGGATAAGATTTGATTCCACCGAAGTGGGATGGAAGGCACGCCTGGAGGCAGGATGTTTCAAAGCACACACGAATCACACAGGATTCTAGAAAAGCAGCTTGGAAACCGGCTTTTGGTAGAGTAGGTTGGGGATGATATTATGAGGTCTGAAAAGAATGATTGCGTAGGTAATGGGGAAATGCAGATGGTTTCCAAGCAAGGAAATGACAAGATTGCAACTCCTCAAGCTTCCTAACACTGGAATTTAGGAGCTCCAGTCTGACGCGGAGGACACACTGAAGCTGACAGGTAATGGCGGTTGAAACTGGTGTGCCTCTGGATGGGAGATGGCGAGAAACTAGTTATGGCGGGGCAAATAGCGGGAATGGGCAAAGAAGGTACAAGGGATGTCATAGGGACAGGAAGACCCTGACCCAGACCACAGGGTAAGTAGTTTATACTGGGATTCTCTCTAAAAATCGACATTTCTTTTCAACTATCTTGTGGAATATCAAGGTAGCCTGAGTATTCATCTAAAGTGAAAGTCACTAAGAGACATAAAAATGAAGAGAGAAGAATACATATTTTTGCCCATGCTCATGTCCCTGAAAGGCAGACCCATTTCAGATGCGTCAGGCTTAAGGCTCAGGGCAAATGGCCCCCATCTCAATGGCCTTTATCATGATCTTTGTGAACTTCTGTTATCGCACAGATCAGTACTGACCAGTTCTAGGTGCCCAATGAGTGTTGAAAGTCTCTTACATGCCAGGCACTATGGTGGGCACTTGGTGCCCTCACCATGGCTCAGAGCCTCGTGGGGGAAATGAAGAAGTAAACAGACTCTCAAAGTGTATGCTGATGACAGGACTCACATCACGGCGTGTGTGGGAACTGAGAGCAAGGAGTGACTCACTCATCAAGGTGTGGAGAGCTTTCGTGGAGCTGGTATTTGATGGGTGAAGAATAGAACCTTCACAGATTCATTCAACAAGCACATACTGAGTGCCTCTTACATGCATTTTCCAGACACAGTTCTAGACGTCGGGGAAATCATGATGAATAACATAGGCATCAGTCCTGCCCTCATAAAAGCACATTCCAGCAAGAGGAGACAATAACGATGAAAATGAAACAGTCATAGTACAGAGAGGCTACTTTAGGTTGCCCTGTGGGAGCAAAGCCAAAATGATCTGCGGCACAAGAATTAGCTTATTTCCCTGTATCTGTGTGTTTGGAGCCACCATGAAGGTGCTTTTTTTGAGAAAGAGAGAGCACGTGTGTGCGTGAGCAGGGGAGCAACAGAGAGATCCCACAACCGTGAGATCATGACCTGAGCTGAAATCAAGAGTCTGACGCTTAACGGACTGAGTTACTCAGGCGCCCCCATGAAGGTGGTTTCTAGGAGCCAAACATTGTGACAGGCATGTTGTGTTCATTATCTCATTTACCCTTTGCAAAACAATTTCTAGTAGGTGATATGCCTTCTATTCTATGGAAAAAGAAACTGGAAGATGCTTCATTTTCTTTTTCTTCTTCTCCTTCTTCTCCTCCCCCTCCTCCCCTCCCCCTCCTCCCGTTCTCCCCTCTGTTCACAGGCANCCTTCCTTCTTCTTCTTCTTCTCCTTCTCCTTCTCCTTCTCTCCTTTTCCAACTTGTTTATTAAATAATCTCTACCCACAATGTAGGGCTCAAACTCATGACCCTGAGATCAAGAGCCACGTGCTCTACCATCTGAGCCAGCCGGGTGTCCCAGATACTGGAGCATGTTATTAAATAACTTGTCCAAGCCCAACTTGCCAACATGTCATTATGGTCCCTCTTACCAACGTCCCCAGCGCCACTGAAATACGTTCAAGGCACTCACCTCCGAATTGTGTTATAAAGCGGCCAAGCTGGGGACCTGAGGGCTTGCCAGCAGACCCTGATACGTGGAGTCTTACCATTCTGCTTCCAAAAATTGAGCTGCCCCTTCATTGCTCTTAGAATGGCAAAATGGCAATATGCCATCGTCCATCCTTTCACAGACCTAAACAAAAATATTACAGGAAAGTTTAGAAATAAAGGAAGTTGCACAAAGAGTTGGCCAAGCAGTACATAGAACTGACCAGAAAGCGATGTGGTAACTCTAGACAGGAAATGTTACTCGATCGTTACCCTGATAGAGGTTTCAGAAAACACCAGCACACAAAAACACTGTCTCTGCAGTGTGAGTTTTCAAGTGTGAGAAGTTGGAACTGGGTCTGCTTTTATAATCAGTAGAGTCAAAGCAGAGTGGATATGAGGAGAGTCAAGACTTCCTCAGTGGGTCTGGGAGGAAAGGAGGGGCTTTCCGTAGCCATTGGATGGCTGTTGGTGAGAAGAATCTGGTCCCTGTCTTACCACATGTCCTCACCGAGGAGAAAACAGCAATAGAAAGGAGTGGGAGAGCCCTGTGTGGAGGGGTGCGCAGACAGAATGTCATTTCTAGCTCTCAGATTCTGAGATCTTTGGAAAGACTGTATAGCTCACAAAGAAAAAAACATTATTCAAACATTTTTCATCGTTTTAGAAAAACCAAATGTGGAGAAAGGTATAAAAAAGAAAGCAGAAATGTTCTCAGTTTTGCCACATGGAAATTACCATTTCTGATATTTCAGTACACATGTCTCCAGACTGCTCTCTATGCATATGCATGTATGCGGAAATACGTACCCGTTCGCAAACGGTTCGTTATACATGAGGGTTTGCACGCTGATCTTTTTCAACACATCGTTGCATCTTTCCACCTCAGAGAAAGTCAATACGCATCACGTTTTCATGATTGCTTACTGTTTTGTTGATTGGATCCAACACAATTTACACATAATCATACATTTAGGTTAATTCCACTTTGGTCCAATGGTTTTTGTGCTCACATCTTTGAAAGTTTGCCCAAAGTTTTAACACTTTTACACACATTGACAATTAGTTGTAATTTGTCAGTTGTACCAACACATGCTCCAATCAAGTGAGAAAGGCAGAAGTCAAAAGTCTTCAAACCCTCTTTATTGACCTCTGTTCCACACTTGTGTCCTGGCACCAAGAAATGCAGAAAACTTAGCTGACAGCCTTGGGCAGTGGATTCCGTTTCCTTTAACTGACCTTTTGAAGTTGGGGGTAAAATAAAACTAAACACTCAAACATGAAGTTTCCCTTCAGCATTGGTCACAGCATGAGACCAACTGTTAATTGTGGAATTGTCATGAATAGAGGGAGGGCACAGAGATCCATGCCCAACACCTCACGTCATGGCCATTTACAAGGCCAAACCCCATTGGAAAGAGAAAACACTGTATTCTAACCTTTTCAAAGGAAAATTTTCATCTCAACTGAAACTGTAATGCCAGAATTTAAAAGCGGTCTTTATAAACCCTGCATTTCTCACACCTTTAATGGGGTTGAAGATTTCCGCAAGAGAGCGAGAGCTGGAAATAGGCATCTCAACACAGCAAGTATTAGACACCTTCGAAACGATTAAGTGACTCTCTGGATCTCATTCCTTGCTGTCATGTCCAGAGCGGTCCTCCACTGTGGGTCACTCATGCTGGGGGTCAAGCCACCACAAATTTGCTAAGGACCAAACAGCAAATAGAGGAAATATTTTGTTTCCATCTAATGCCAAAGACTAACCATGACAACAGTAAGCCATCCACGTAAAATGAACTTAAATTTGGTTGATATATTACAGCAGAAATAAATTCTACTCATAGACCTTTTTCTGTCATGAATGATCTTTACAGCTTTATTGAAGTATCATGGACATAAAATAAGAACTGTACAATTTGATGAATGTTGACATTTGCATACACTCATGAAACTATGACCACAGCCAAAATAATGAACATTTTCATCACTTCTAAAACTTCCCTTGTGCCCCTTTGTGGCCTCCCCTTACCACACCTCCCACCCAGGCCCCAGTCCACTATCATCTGCTTTCGGGCACTATAAATTATGCATTTTCCAGGATTTAATATAAATCAAATCATAAAGTAGTAGCCCCTTTTGTCTGACTTCTTTCTTTTTTTTTTTAAATTTTTAAAAAGTCTATTTATTTTGAGAGAGAGAGCACAAGCAGGAGAGGAGCAGAGAGAGAGAGGATCACAAGAAAGCTCCAAACTATCAGCGCAGAGCCCAACGTGGGGCTCGAGCCCATGAACCGTGAGATCAAGACCTGAGCCCAAATCAAGAGTAGGATGCTTAACTGACTGAGCCACCCCAGCGCCCCTTTGTCTGCCTTCTTTCATCCAGAATAATTATTTTGAGATTCATCTGTATAGTTACAATGTTCATTCCTTTCATTGCTGAGTAGTATTCCATCACCCTGTTTGTTGAGCTCATTCAGAACTATTTTTTTTAATTTTTAATGTTTTATTTATTTCTGAGAGAGAGAGAGAGAGAGAGAGAGCGTGAACAGGGGAGGGTCAGAGAGAGAGGGAGACACAGAATCTGAAGCAAACTCCAGGCTCTGAGCTGTCAGCACAGAGCCCGACGTAGGGCTCGAACCCACGAACCGTGAGATCATGACTTGAGCCAAAGTCGGACCCTTAACAGACTGAGCCATCCAGGCGCCCCTCATTCATAACTATTACACCTGAAGTTGCTATGAATATTTGTGACAAAGTCTCGTGGACATATGGTTTCATTTATCCTGGGTAAATAACTGCTGAGTGATATGTTCAGTGTAGGTTTCTATTTTCAAGAGACCACCCAACTGTCTTCCAAAGTGATTGCACTATTTTACATTCACGCTGGCATCATATGAGTTCTGACTGATCCACATTCTTGCAAAAACTTTGCATGGTCAGCTTTCTAAATTTAAGCCGTATTAATAAGTGTGGTGGTATTTTATTGTGGTTTTAATGTACATTTAGCTAATGACTAACGATACTGAGTATTTTTTCATATACTTAGTTGCCACTCAGATATCTTCTTTGATTAAGTATCCATTCAAATATTTTGCTCATTAAATTTTTATTTTCCTATTTATTTTCTTAGTGAGTCTTGATAATTCTTTACATGTTTTGGTGCAAATTCTTTATGAGATAGGGGCTTTGTGAATACTTTCTCCCATTTTGTGACTTGTCTTTTTATTCTCTTTAGCTAGTGTATTTCAAAGAACAGAGGTTCTTAATTTTAACAAAGCCAAATTTCATTAGTGTTTTCTTTTGAGGATCATGATTTTGGTGTGTATCTAATAAATCCTTGCCTCACTAATTTCACAAAGATTTTTTCCTATGTTTTCTTCTAGGTTTCAATAGTTTTGCATTTACTGCAGCCCATACTAATTTAATTTTTGTATCTGGGGAAAAGTTAGAGTTGGAGTTCATCTTATTAGGTACAGCTACCTAACCATTCCAGCTCGTTTGCTGAAAAGATTTTTTTTCCAGACCAAGTTTGTATCTGTTGATCTATTGATCTTTTTCCTACCTTTATGCAAATTCTGTATTGTGTTGATGACTTTCATTTTATAATAAGTTTTGAAATCAGTTAGTGTAAGTCCCCAACTTTTTCAAGGTTATTTGGCTGTCCTAGGTTCTTTACATCTCTGTACATATTTTATTTTTTTAAATATAATTTATTGTCAAATTGATTTCCATACAGCGCCCAGTGCTCATCCCAAGAAGTGCCCTCCTCAATGCCCATCACCCACTTTGCCCTCTCCCCCACCCCCCATCAACCCTCACTTTGTTCTCAGTATTTAAGAGTCTCTTACGGTTTGCATCCCTCTCAGCTTGTAACTATTTTTTCTGTTAAGTTTCTCAAGATCCACATACGAGTGAAAACATATGGTATCTGTTTTTCTCTGTCTGACTTATTTAACTTAGCATAATACCCTCCAGTTCCATCCACGTTGCTGCAAATGGCCAGATTTCATTCTTTCTCATTGCCAAGTAGTATTCCATTGTATAGAGAAACCACATCTTCTTTATCCATTCATCAGTTGCTGGACATTTAGGCTCTTTCCATAATTTGGCTATTGTTGAAAGTGCTGCTATGAACATTGGGGTACATGTGCCCCTGTGGATCAGCACTCCTGTATCCCTTGGGTAAATTCCTAGCAGTGGTATTACTGGGTCATAGGGGAGTTCTATTTTTACTTTTTTGAGGAAACTCCACACTGTTTTCCAGAGAGGTGTACCAGTTTGCATTCGCACCAACAGTGTAGAAGGGTTCCCGTTTCTCCACATCCTTGCCAGCATCTATAGTCTTCTGATTTGTTCATTTTAGCCACTCTGGGCAGCATGCGGTGGTTATGTACACATTTTAGACTCAGCTTTTTGGCTACCACCAAAAAAAGCCTCATGGGATTTACGCTGAGATCGCGGGCACCTATACATCAATTAGGGGAGAACTGAGAAGGAAACTTACATGCATCCTTCTGATCCATGAACATAGTTTAATATCTTCATTTGTTTAAGTTCTTTAAAGTTTCTCTCAGAAATGTTTTGTGACAGGTCTTATTTATCTCTTGTCAATTTCATCTCTAAGATTTCATCTTTTATTGTTATTTGACATGATGTTACTTTAATTTCACTTGTTCAATACAAGTCAACAGAAATATAGTTTTCTGTATATTGATTTGTATCCTGCTACCTTGTTGAACTCACTCGTTGGCCAAGTAGCTTCTTCGTAGAGCTCATTTGATTTTCCAGATGCCATACGCAATTAAAGCTGGGTGTAGTGCTTCCATTTCAGTCTGGCCATTCCATTTTTTCCCTTTCCTTATGCACTAGCTAGGACTTCCACAGCAATGTAGCATAGAAGTGACAAGTGCAAAAATCCTTGTCATCTCCTGATCTTGGGGTAAAAGTATTCAGTGTTTACAATTAAGTGTGATTTTAGTCCTTCTATTCTTAGTAAAGTTGACAGTTTTCATTAGAAATGTATTATCAAAGTTTGTCAAATGCCTTTTCTGCATTGATTGAGAGAGTTGTATTTAGTCTGTTAATTTCTCTCTTTTTTTTCTTTACGATTCCATATATAAGTGATACTGTACAGTATCTGTATTTCTCTGTCTGGCTTATTTCACTTAGTATAATGCCCTTAAGGCCCATCTGTGTTGTTACAAATGGCAGTATTTCCTTCCTTCTCATGGTTGAAAAATATTGCATTGTGTATATATATATATATATATATATATGTCACATTTTTACACATTTATCTGTTGATGGACACTTAGGTTGTTTCCATATCTTGGTATTGTGAATAATGCTGCAATAAAAATGGAAGTACAGATATCTCTTCAACATACTGATTTCATTCAGTTTGGATACCCAGAAGTGGGATTGCTAGACCATATGGTAGTTTCATTTTTAATTTTTCACGGGACCTTCTTGCTGCTTTCTATGGTAGCTGCACCAATTTACATTCGCACCAATAGCACACAAGGGTTCCCTTTTCTCCACGTCCTTAACACTTATTATCTCTTGGCTTTTTGATGATAGCCATTCTAACAGGCGGGAGATGATATCTCATTGTGGTTTTGATTTGTATTTCCCTGATGGTTAGTGATGCCGAGCACCTTGTCATCTACCTGTTAGCCACTTGCATATCTTCTTTGGAAAAACGTCTATGTAGTTCTCCCCATTTTAAAAATTAGATTATTTGTTTGTTGTTATTGTATGAGTTCTTTATATATTTTGGATATTAGCCCCTTAGCATATATATAATTTGCAAATATTTTCTCCTATTCAGAAGTTTGCCTTTTCACTTTGTTGTTGGTTTCCTTTGCTGTGCAGAGCTTTGTCGTTCGAAACAGTCCCTCTTGTTTATTTTACTTTTGTTTTTGTGTTCAGTGTCACAGAAGTCATTGCCAATACTGATGCCAAGGAGCTTTATCCCCTTTGTTTTCTCCTGGGAGTTAATCAGCCAATAGTCATTAATTTTCAAATATTAAACCAAACTTGACATTAATCCTGACATAATCCCATTTGATTGCTATGTAGAGTCTTTTGTATATATTGGTTAATTTGATATGCCAACATTTTGAGAAGAATCATTATCATGGGGAATATAATTTGTACCTTAACTTAAAAAGCTTGTCTGTAAAAGGTTTTCATATCAGAGAAATGCAAGCCTCACAGAATAAGTTAGGAGTAATCTCTCTTTAGTTTTCTGAAGAGTTTATTTATAATGGTATTATTTCTTTCTTAAATGTTCAGTAGAATGTATCAGTCAAGCCATCTGGGCCTAGAATTTTCTTTGTGGGAAAGTTTTTAACCTACCATTTCAAATTCTTTAATAGATACAGAGTTATTCAGTCAATTTTTTTGGGGGGGGTGAGGTCTGTTAGTTTGTGTTTCCAAGTAAGCTGTGCATTTCACTGATGTCAAATGAAACTTTGTCAATATATTTTTTAAATGTTTATTTATTTATTTGGCAGGGGGAGGGGCAGAGAGAGATAGGGAGAGAGAGAGAATCCCAAGCAGGCTCCACGCTCAGCATGGAGTCCGATGTGGGACTCAATCCCACGACCATGAGATCATGACCTGAGCCGAAATCAAGAGTCAGACACTTAACCGACTGAACCACCCACACGCCCATGAAACTTCATTAATATTATTTACCCTTTTAGAGAATAGCTGTCACTTTTGTTTATTTTTGGTACTGGTTTTTTTTCCCCATTTGTATTTCAATGACTTCTTCATTTCACTTTTGGTAGTTTCTGTCACGTCACTTTATCTCCAAGTTCACAAACTGATGTTTTCCGCAATGTGAAATTTGCTGCTAATCCCATTCACATAGTCTTCATCTTTGACAATGCAGTTTTTACCTCTGGAATTTTAATTTGGGTGTCTCTTTTGTACGTTCTAGGTTTCTGCATAACAAGCTCTATCTTTCATCTAGATACTTGAGCATCTGAGATACTTTCCGTAACTATATTAATGCCCTTGTCTACCCTGGGAGGGCTTTATGGTCTCCCTCAATTGATGAGCTAGAGGTAGAAGTTCAGGAAGCCTACTGTGCCTAGAGCTCGTGGGGGAGAATACAGGAGAGGAAAGAGATACCCGGAGACAAGGCTCCAGAGAGCTGCAGAGATCTCGAACCTTCAGCTTAGTCGTGACTACCTCATGCACATGAGGAAGGTACCCAAGGCTGGGTTAAAAAATAAAGATCACTCAAAAGAAGCCAATAGAAAATTCTCTGGGGCTCACATTAGTCTTGAAATGCTTGTGCTCTCACCAGACAGAGTAGACACTCTCACAGTTCATGGACACCAGTTAGCACATTGACTCAGTAGTGGGATGGACAGAATTTGCATAGGTGGAAAACTGGTTCTGCACATTCTAAACTTGAACCACTTAGTAGACATTTAAGAGATGTTAAGTAGTTGGATGAGTGAGTGGAGTTGAGGGCAGATTGGAGCTAAGGGTGCCAATTAAAATATAATTTGAGGGGTGCCTGGGTGGCTCAGTCGGTTAAGTGTCTGACTTCAGCTCAGGTCATGATCTTATGGTTTCTGGATTCAAGCCCTGCGTTCAGCTCTGTGCTCACAGCTCAGTGCCTGGAGCCTGCTTCAGATTCTGTGTCTCCCTCTCTCTCTGCCCCTCTCCTACTCATGCTTTGTCTCTCTCTCTCTCTCAAAAATAAACATTAAAAAAATAAAATCTAATTTGATAATTGTTATTTTTACAATACTTAATCTTTCCATTAAAAAACATAGCATCTCCCTTTATTCTGTGAAGTATTCTTTTACGTCTCTTAGTAAGATTTCTTCATATAGGCTTGGCATATTTCTTGTTAGGATAATTCAACGCAGGGGCGCTTGGGAGACTCAGTGAACTAAGCATCCGGCTTAGGCTCAGGTCATGATCTTGCGGCCTGTGGGTTTTGAGCCCCGTGTCAGGCTCTGTGCTGGCAGCTCAGAGCCTGGAGCCTGCTTCAGATTCTGTGTCTCCCTCTCTCTGCCCCTTCTCTGCTCACCCTTTCTCTTTCTCTCTCTCTCTCAAAATTAATGTAAAAAAAACTTTAAAAAAAGATAATTCAATGCAACTCAACAAATACTCACTGAGTGTACGTATGAGGCAGGCAATGCGCAGGAGGAAACAAAGCAGACGAGAGTCTGACCTTTTGAAACTCACAGCCAGGCGTGAAGTGCAGAGGAGGAAATGAGTAATTAAAATTCAGTATGATCAGTGGTATATTTGACTAGTAATGGACAACTTTTCTCAAAAGTTCCCCTCCTGTCCCCCTGACGGAGCACCCCCCCAAGGCACCCCCACCTAAAGCACTTGGTGCCCTGAATCATCAACTCAGCTGCCTTGCACCTCCAGGTCCTTGAGCAAAGCTTTGGGTGAGAAAGATGGCGTGTGGTTGTGTATCTGGTGGGAGCCTAAGGAGGATGTTGTGATATTGGTTACTGTAGCTTCAGGAGACTGGAGGCCTGGTAAGACAGGAATCCACCTGACTACCATCGCTCCTCTTCGGTCCCTTTGATCGTCAGCAGGTAGGCACCCCTACCCCTTGAGAGAGAGAGAGAGAGAGCGAGCATGTGCGAGCAGGGGAGAGGCAGAGAGAGGTGGGGGAGAGAGAATCCCAAGGAGGCTCCACGCTGTCAGTGCAGAGCCCGACTCGGGGCTCCATCTCACCAACCATGAGATCATGACCTGAGCTGAGATCAAAAGTCCGACGCTTAACTGACTGAGCCCCCGAGGCGCCCCTAGGTCTCCTCCTTTGAAGCACAGCTTTTTTTCTGATGACTGAAAAGGGTAAAACCTTCCTGAAAGAGAATCATTGGAGAATGAAAACATAGCCTTTACTGCAAAATAGTGTACTCTAAACGGGCTGAGCATGTCACACCAGCCAGAATGGCTAAAATCAAAAGCACAGAAAACAAGTGTTGGGGGGGGGGGGGGGGNATGTGAACTGGTGCAGCCACTGTGGAAGACAGTCTGGATTTTCCTCAAAAAAAGTGAAATAGAACTATATCATGATCCAGTAATTTCACTATTGGGTATTTACCACCCCCCCAAAATATGAAAATATGAAATATGAAAATTTGAAAGGATACATGCATTGCTGTGTTTATTGCAGCATGTTTACAAGAGCCAAATTATGGGAGCAGTCCATATTCATCTATTCATGGACACTTCTATAATATTATATATTATGTATATATGTATATACACGTATGTATAAATATATGTGTGTATATACATGTATGTGTATATATATAAATGTATATGTGTATATACATGTATGTGTGTGTGTGTGTATACACACACACACATATACACAATGGGACTTTATTCAGCCATAAGGAAAGAATGAAATCTTGCCACAACATGGATGCAGCTAGAGAATATAATGCCAGGTGAGATAAGTCAGCCAGAGAGACAACTATTTTATGATTTCACTCATATGTGGAATTTAGGAAACAAACCAACAAAGGGAAAGAGACAAATCAAAAACAGACTCTTAACCATAGANATGAGGAGCACTGAGTAATGGATGGAAATGTTGAATCACTATGTTGTACACCTGAAACTAACACTGTATGTCAGCTACACTGGAATGAAAACTGAGCCCTTCTTGACTGTTGGTTTTGTTTTTATGTTTGGGTAAAGGCTGTTTCAGAGCAATCAGTAGGCATGCGGGATCTTTCCNCAGAGCCCCACGCGGGGCCGGAACTCACGAACTGTGAGATGGTGACCTGAGTCAAAGTCGGATGCTGAACCGAGGTGCCCCAGCATGAGGAATCTTAGAAAGGTAACCACTGACGTTGCAAAAGGCTTGAAGACCAAACTCTGCTTTCAGGAAAAAGATAACAGCTCTTTGAAAGATCCAAAATGTTCAAAACAGATTTGTTTACAGTTGCAGAACAAGAGAGGAGACTGAAGACGAAAAACTCAAAGGAAAGTATTTGAGTTCGCATAGTTACCTCCTAAGGATTTCCCAACTAGCATAAACAGATGGAAGTGTTTGCATAAAAAATCCTCAGAATGCAGTGATGACCCCAGTGGTTTCCTCCCCTCCCTCCTTCATCCCCACCTCTCTCCTTATCCTTCCCTTTGCACCTCAAAATTGCACTAAAAAGAGCTATTTTACTTTACAATTTCTTTCTTTCTAAAAAAAATTTTTTAATGTTTATTTATTTTTGAGAGACAGAGTGTGAGCAGGGGAGGGGCAAAGAGTGAAGAAGACACAGAATCTGAAGCAGGCTCCAGGCTCTGAGTTAGTGTTCAGCACAGAGCCTGACACGGGGCTCGAACTCACAAACCGCAAGATCATGACCTGAGCCGAAGTCGGCCACTTAACCGACTGAGCCACCCAGGCGCCCCTACATTTTCATTATTAATTTAAATTTAATGAGGTTTATGGAGTGCTTGATTTGTTATTTTTGGAACGCTATATGCTAATTAATCTAATGATGGTTTATATGAGAAAATTTGTATTTATTTTATGTATTTTCATTGATTTTACACTTGGACTTAATATTTCATAATATATTTATGATTTTCTTAGATTTTGAATATGTTTAAATAGACTACATATTTAGTTTCTATGATTTTTGCCTTTTAGGAAATAGTAAGATATTGGCATTTTGTGCTAATATTACCAATCTCAAAAAGTCCACATTTGGGCTTATAGAGTGTGTGCATTTCAGCTCTACTGAATTTTGCCAAATTGTTCTCCAAGACATTAGTATCTAATTACGTCCCAGTAGTTGTGTATAAAACTTTCTATAACTTCACATCACAGCCAATATTTTCCAGTAGTAAACTCATCTGTCTTTGCCAATCTGGTATGAAATGATATCTAATTGTGGTTTAATTTGTATTTCCATGATTGATAGTGAAGTGAAGCATCTTTTCATATTTATTGGCCATTTTGTTTACCTTTTTCTTATGGTAAATCAGTGTTCTTATCACATACCAGTACTGCGGTATCTTCTTCCAGTTGGTGGACTTTTTCACTTTGTTAACATATTTTGATAATTTGAACTTTTAATTAATTAATTAATTAAATTTTTGGGGGGAGAGCGTGTGCTTGAGTGCTCATATATGTGAGTGGGGGAGGGGGAGACAGAGAGAGAGAGAGAGAGAGAGAGAGAGAGAGAGGGAATCCCAAGCAGGCTCCATGCTGTCAGTGCAGAGCCTAATGTGGGGTTCGATCCCATGAACTGTGAGATCATGACCTGAGCCAAAATCAAGAGTCGGACGTTTAACCAACTGAGCCATCCAGGTGCCCCAAGATATTTTAATTTTAATATAGTGAATTTATTAATCTTTCTTAAGGCTTATACTTTTTGTGATGGAAGAACTCCTTCCTTAACTCAAGTTATCAAATTATTCACTTATGTTTATTTCTCCTAAGCTCACTGTTTTGTTTTTTCATGGTCAGTCTTCACTTAGGATGTGAAGTAGGGATCTACTTTTATTTGTTTCCACATTAAACCATTACCATTACCATTTAACAACTAGCCCATTTCCTTCTCACTGATCTGCTGTGCCCGCCCTGTCGTACGCCACATTTTCAGACATATGCGGATCTGTTTCTGGACTCCCTATTTTATTCCATTAATATCTCTTCTACCCTGGAATCAGTTCCTCACTGTCTTAATTATAGCTCTATAAGAAGACTTGAGATGTGTTAAGATGGAAACACACCCTGCCATCCCTTCACACACAGCAGTCTTATTTTTCTTCTTTAAAACTGACCAGATTTGGGGCACCTGGCTGGCTTGGTTGGAAGAGCATAAGACTCCTGACCTTGGGGTTCTGAGTTTGAGCCCCATGGTGGGTGTAGAAATTACTTAAAAGTAAAAAAATATTTAAAACAAATTGACCTTTTTTTTGAACAGGGCAGGGACATGGCCTGACTCACATTTTCTTTCTGCACAAAAATTCAAGGCATTTGTTAAATATTAGAAGATGTAAGAATCAATGACAATTGATTCTTGACAATTGAAATCAGAAGCATCTTGGAGCAAATTGATGACAAATATTTATGCTATTTGTATAGGAGAACCTTCTGAATAAGTGGGAAAAGTTAATAAAGTTCTATAACTAAAATAACACATCTGACTCACCTTTTTTATTTTTTTAAAAAACTTTTTAATGTTTTATTTATTTCTGAGAGAGACAGCATGAGCAGGAGAGGGTCAGAGAGAGAAGGAGATACAGAATCTGAAACAGGCTCCAGACTCTGAACTGGCTGTCAGCACAGAACCTGATGCAGGGCTCGAACCCATGAACCATGAGATCATGACCTGAGCCGAAGTCGGACGTTTAACCCACTGAGCCACCCAGGTGCCCCTGGCTCACATTTTTTAAAAGGGCCCCTAAAGAATAATAATTAATGACATCAGGGAGACAGAGGAAAACATTTCTGGAACTATGTCCTTGAATAGATGAAAATGGATGGCATCCAGTCTAGTAAGAGGGATTAGTTCCAGAGTAACATGCAAAGTTCATGCATGGTAATGAAGGCAGAGTAAGTGACGACACAGGCTAATAGCTGAGGCAGTTCAGAGACTGATTGCTTGAATTTCTGTGAAGTCATCAGTGAAAGGTGAGGTATTCAGGGTTTAAGAAGAAAGGAGGGGCACCTGGGTGGCTCAGTCGGTTGAGCGGCTGGTTTTGGCTCAGGTCATGATCTCACGGTTCATGTATTTGAGCCCTGCGTCGGGTTCTGTGCTGAAAGCTCAGAGCCTGGAGCCTATTTCAGATTCTATGACTCTCTCTCTCTCTTTCTGCCCCTCCCTCGCTCATACTGTGTCTCTCTCTCTCAAAAAATAAATAGACCTTAAAAAAAAAGAAGAAGAAGAAAGGAGACAGCGTAGAATCCCTGTTGAGGGAATAGGGAAGGAGATGTTTGCCTGGGGTGGGGGCTAAGAGCCCACTGGAGGTCTGTGGTCATGAACGTATGTGGTCATGAATTCAAAGTGAGACCAGTCAGCTGGCCAAGGGAGTGAAGACAGGCGAGTGACAAAGGTGAAAAGTGGGAGGGCCAATAGATTGGAGGCTCTATGGCCAATGAATGGAGGAAAAGGGTCTAGAAGTGGAAGCGAGAAAGTGGGATGTGTGAAACTCACATGACAAAATGGTTACGGTTGTTGGCAATCCCAAGTTCAAGGTTAAAAGCAGGGCTGGCTTCACGGCCTGTCCTGCATGCAGCTGCACAGAGCCCCGCGCTCACAGGGTCCTGCACTGGGTTCCATGCGCTGCTGTCGCCATCTTGAAATTCCTAACCACTGGGGCGCCTGGGTGGCTTAGTCGGTTGAGCGTCCGAATTTCGCTTAGGTCATGATCTCGCGGTTCGTGGGTTCGAGGCCCGCGTCGGGCTCTGTGCTGACTGCCAGCTCAGAGCCTGGAGCCTATTTCAGAGTCTGTGTCTCCCTCTCTCTCTGACCCTCCCCTGCTCACGCTGTCTCTCTCTCTCCCTCTCCTAGAAATAAATAAAAATATTAAAAAAAAAAAAGAAATTCCTAACCACTGTTTAACAAGGGGCCTTGCATTTTAATGTTGCCCTGGGCCCCACCGCCCTACGGGCATGGGAGTGAGTGGCTGATGTAGGTGGAGGACGAGGCCTCTGGAGAAGAGCTGAAGGAAGTGAGAAACCGGAATGTCTCAGGGTAACGTACATGTGAACTACAACTGTGGAAACCGAGGGAGGAATAGCACTGAAGGTAGCGACGGGGGGCTAAGAGCTAGGCCGTGGAGACCGAGTGGCAGTAAGCAGGGGCACAAGATGCCGCAGCAGGGAGGGGGAGTCGGCAGGCGACATAATCTAATGACGTGAAACTCAAAGCTGAGGGTTTGGAGGAAGGAGGGGAACAGCTGAGCACCGGAACATGGACCTCCCCTTCAGGCCCTGCAGGGAGTGGGCTTTGGGAGAAAGAAGCAGCCATGTAAATGGGGGGGGGGGCCTGGGGGCAGAGCCAGGTTTCCTTTAGAGCAAGGTGACAGGATGATTAAGAACAGGTCAGTGCCCTGCAAGACTGGGGCTCTTATAAATGATGACGACAGGGATAAGGGGCACGATGAGATGAGCCCAGGGGACTCAAGGCAGAGAGTGGAGGCAAGACTATAAGCTTTGTAGCCGAAGAGGGGGCTCCCTGTCACCAATGGTGATGGGCAACAGCCTAGGATAAACATGGCCTTTTTGTGTATCTTTAGTGTGAATGTTTGCTGGAAGAACTATATTTCTTTTATAAGTTTTATAAGTGGCATTTATAAAATAACAATTAGAAAGGGCACGGGGGAGGGCACTTGTGGGGATGAGCACTGGGTGTTCTATGGAAACCAACTTGACAATAAACTATATTAAAATAAATAAATAAATAAATAAATAAATAAGATAATTAGGGGCACCTGGGGGTGGGGGCTCAGTCGGTTAAGCGTCCGGCTTTGGCTTTGGCCCAGGGCATGATCTCATGGTTCTTGAGTCCCAGCCCCACGCGGGGCTCTCTGCTGTCAGCACAGAGCTCCCTTCGGATCTGCTCTCCCCTTCTCTCTCTCTGCCCCTTCGCCACTCACGTGCGTTCTCTCTCTCTCTCAAAAACGATAAATTAAAAAAAAAAATAATTAGGACAGAGGTTATTTAAAAATGAGGTTTTTTTTTAAATGTTTTATTTATTTCTAGGAGAGAGAGAGAGAGAGACAGTGTGAGCAGGGGAGGGTCAGAGAGAGAGGGAATCACAGACTGAAACAGGCTCCAGGCTCTGAGCTGGCAGTCAGCACAGAGCCCGACGCGGGGCTCGAACCCATGAACCGCGAGATCATGACCTAAGCGAAAGTCGGACGCCTAACCGACTAAGCCACCCAGGCGCCCCTTAAAAATGAGTTTTTACACTTACCCAATGACACTATAGTCATATAAAGTAGATGCTCTGCAATCTCTTATAAAATATTTTCCTCGAAACATTCCAAAATCAATGCATATAGGTATCGCAAGTTCAATAGATCAATTTCTTTGTAAAGCACTGTGGCAACATGGCTTGTTATTTCATATAAAATGCACTGCAAAGGGGTGCCTGGGGGGGCTCAGTCGGTTAAGTGACTGACTTCAGCTCAGGTTATGATCTCACGGTTCATGGGTTAGAGCCCTGCGTCTGTGCTAAGCTGTCATCACGAAGGCTGGAGGCTGCTTTGGATTCTGTGTCTCCCTCTCTCTCTGACCCTGCCCTGCTCATGCTCTGTCTCTCTCTCTCTCAAACATAAGTAAATGGTAAAAAAAAAAAAAAAAAAATTTAAAAACGCTTTGCAAAGGAAAAGATTGGATTTGAGCAGTGTCTGTCTTTATAACTTGAAGTCTACGGCTTTTGGGCCAGTTAACGTAGAAGCTCCGTTTGTTTGAGTCTTTCACACTCCTCTGGTGGAGATTGTCTTAGCTGATAATACAACAGCGTAATAAAAAAGAAGTCATTTAAGAATTTAATGTGTGATAGTTGCGTCTCAAAGAACTATGTGATCAACCAAATGCAATGTGTGGACCTCGTCTGGATCCTGATCTGAATGACATGTCTGTGAAAAGAAATTTTTGAGACTTCTTCCCAGATGTGGGACACTTTATCACATGTGGACAAGGGGTCTTGTGAAATGTGTGTTCCTTGCACACACATGTGCGTTGGGGACACCCACTGGCCTATTCTGGCCTCAGGAAACCACACAAAAAGGATTGGGATTTGAAGTCCATTGCCAAAGCCTTCAGACAATCAGTAATAAGGTCTTCTGTACCTTAAAGCTCTATGCAGCTTTTTAAATTCTTAGTTCAGTCCAATGATTCCTTGGCATAGGTGTGAAGTGGTGGTGGTGGTGGAGGATCATCAGATAATTTAAACCTCATGTCAGTATCTATAATCTCTCTCTTTTTACTTTTTTAAATAAATGTTTATTCATTTTTGAGAGAGAGGGAGAGTGTGAGCAGGGAGGATCAGAGAGAGAGAGGGGGACAGAGGATCCAAAGCGAGCTCTGTGCTGTCTAGCAGTGAGCCGGATGTGGGGCTCAAACTCTGAGATCATGACCTGAGATGAAGGCAGACACTCAACCAACTAAGCCACCTAGGTGCCCCGCCCCCCCCCTTTTTTTTACATTTTAATATGTCTCTGGAATCAGAACATGTTGAAGGTTGATAGAAACATTTAACGTATGCATTTTTCTCCCGGAAAGCTATTGTTAAATTAACACGTTACATCAATGGCATCTTGGAGAAATACGGCAATGCATGGATGCTATGTCTTACTTTGGAAATTGTCAGATTGGGTCTGTTATCTAGATTCTGGGAAGATTACTTAGCCCGTGGCACCACTTCCGGACTCTCACCGTTCTTTGCTTTAATCGACACTAACGATCTCTATCGAGGTCAATGTCACATCGTTTGGTGAGCAGTACAGGAACGGCCCAATGGCAGTTTGTATGTTGTATCGACTTAGAGGTAAGTGAAAAAACTAGAGAGAAGTACGAAGACCATGGAAATAGTAAATTCTCTCTCCTTATCCTCTTGGCTTCAAGCCCTGACTTCCACCTTCAGAATAGGGGTCCCCGTTTCCAAGCCTTTGTCTCTTTCAAATTCCCACAGATGAGATTGCCTGAAAATGATCAGTTTCTTTCTAGGACTAAGATTGCCAAAGCCACCGTGCACATAGTAGACAGGTAGACGCTACTTGGATTTGCACGTAAGGACATTATGATGGGCTGCCTGGTGGTTCAGTTGGCTGGACGTCCGAGTCTTGATTTCCACTCAGGCCATGATTCAGAACCTGCTTGGGATTCTCTCTCCCTCTCTCTCTGCCCCTCCCACACACACACACACACACACACACACACGCACACACACTCTCTCTGTCTCAAAATAAATACATAAATTAGAAAAAACAGAATATTATGATTCACACAGTTATCTTTCCACAGGTTTAAAAATTTCGTCTACACATACCGAATCTTCAAAGAGAGACATGGGTTTTACAACATACAGGTAAGAACGTACCAGAACTGCCGTAAAATCAGTAACAAAAGGTCGGGGGGAGAAGAATCAGAGCATCTCTTGAACCTGAGATGTGGCCACGTGGAGGCATTTTAGAAAGGGAAGCAACATGCAGCGTTGGAGGCAAATCAATAGTGAACCTTGTCTTTCTCTGGGGGAAATAGGGAGAATTTTTCAATAATCAAGGCTGTTGTTCAGACCCGTAGAGGCGCATGACCCTGGAGTCAAATGAACCAGCCTGGCCTCCACGTGAGGCCACTGTCCAGTTAGAAAAAGATGCAACGGCCAGGGCGGGATGGAGCGGGAAGGCGGGGAGAGGTCTGAATGTACAGGCAGCCACATGAGCTCCCCGGCTGAAGGAAACAAGGGGCGCGTCCGTGAACTAGCATCTTAGGGGTTTCTTTAATTTTTCTGGTTTCCTGAGCACTAAGCAGAAAACCTTTTTCTTTTAAAATGATTTCTCTGGCTTAGGAAGTCGAGGATAATAAATATAACTGAATCTTCACTAACAGAATCCTGAAATAATTTTTTGAAACACTTGCAGACATGATTAAGCAGATCTTTTACTGCAAAATATCTCAGAATCTTCAAAATGCTAATGCTCGCTGTGAATATCTAAAAGAAATTAGAATATACAATGATTCCCACACACATCACACACACATATATATCCATATCCATATATATATGTGTGTGTGTGATGTGTGTGATGTATGTGTGTGTGTGATGTGTGTAATGCATGTGTGTGTGATATGTGTGTGTGATGTATGTGTGTGTGATGTGTGTAATGTATGTGTGTGATATGTGTGTGATGTATGTGTGTGTGATGTGTGTAATGTATGTGTGTGATATGTGTGTGATGTATGTGTGTGTGATGTGTGTAATGTATGTGTGTGATATGTGTGTGATGTATGTGTGTGTGATGTGTGTAATGTATGTGTGTGATATATGTGTGTGTATAATGTATGTGTGTGTGATGTGTGTGTGTGTATACATATAATTTTTCATTTCCCTACAAAGGACATTATTGAGGCAATTGACAAAATTTGAACAAGGTCTGTAGATTAGTAAGCAGCATGACATCAAGATTAATTTCCTCATTTTAATGATTGTAGAGTGGACACATAATGTCCTCGCTGTTTTGGAAACATTGAAGTATTTAGGGGTAAAGAGCTATCTTGTTTGCACTTAATCTCAAAATTAAAAACATATGTATATATGTATCACTATATATGCACATATATGTATATATTTAGAAAGAGAAAATGAAAAGCAAACATATACAATAAAATGTTAACATTTGAGGATTGGGTGAAGGAGATATACATATAAATTTTAAAAATATTTTTGCAACTTTTCTTCAAGTCTGAAATTATTTCAAAATTTCAAAATATATTTCAAAATATAAGTTCAAAAGCAACTTACAGTAAAACTTTTTTCCTTTGTTGTGCCTGCTTTGGGAGATTGTGCTAATTCCTTAATACAGTATTTTGTCTCTTGTCCGGACAAAGCAGAGAGGCATGGAAGTCAGTTATAACTCAGATACGGGAGCCATTTCACTGAGGAGGCCCGTGGGGAGTGGATGGTGGCTTGGGTTGAAGTGATGACCTTATATGCAACTTCCCCCCGGGCTGCTTCAATGCCTGCCAGCATCTCTGATGAAGGTTAACCACACCGCACGTCAGAGAAACTTCTGGTCACTGCACCTGTCTGTAGTCTGACACGGGGCCATCTGAGAACCAGCGTGATCATCAAGAAAGTCGTGAACACGGGGCAAGGGAAGGAAAAATAAGATAAAAACAGAGAGCGAGACAAACCGTAAAAGACTCTTAAATACAAAGAACGAACTGAAGGTTGCTGGAGGGGCGTAGAGTGGTGGGATGGGTTAAATGGGCGATGGGCTTTAAGGAGGTCACTTGTTAGGGTGCCTGGGTGGCTCAGTCAGTTAAGCGTCTGACTTTGGCTCAGGTCATAATCTCACGGTTTGTGAGTTTGAGCCCCGTGTCGGGCTCTGTGCTGACAGCTCGGAGCCTGGAGCCTGCTTCAGATTCTGTGTCTCCTTCTCTCTCTGCCCCTCCCCCACTGTGCTCTGTCTCTCAAAATTAAATAAATGCAAAAAGAATTTTTTTTTTTTAATTGAGGGCACTTGTTGGGATGAGCACTGGGTGTTATATGTAAGTGATGAATTGCTAAATTCTATTCCTGAAATCATTATTACACTATATGTTAACTAACTTGGATTTAAGTTTTTAAAAAATTGAAATTAAAATTAAAAACACCCCACACATACAAGGCACAGTGTCTGACATCAGCTCCCAGAGGGGTACCCTCGGCGAAATATCTACAAGTGCCCCAGATAAACTTGCTGAGGATGGGGGCTCACTCAGCTCTGCAGACCAGCGTGGGACCCCTTGATCATCAATCCTTCTTCCTCACAGTAGCTCAAATCAGAGGCTGGTCTTAAAACCAAAGGTTTCTGTGTATTTCCATTGGTGCAATTTTTTTTAATGTTTTGTAATTTATTTTGAGAGAGAGAGAGAGAAAGAAAGAGGATGCACAGGAGAGAGGCAGAGAGAGGAAGAGAATCCCAAGCAGGTGCGGAGCCTGATTCAGGGCTCGAACTCACAAACCGTGAGATCGTGACCTGACCCGAAAGCAAGAGTCAGACGCTTACCCGGCTGAGCCCCCCAGGCGCCCCATCGGGGTGAGCTCTTAAGCCTGAACTGCCAGCCACTTGTTTTCAGTTTGCCAGCTCAGAGGTAGCCCTGACAACCACTTCTCTGAGAAGTGTCACATTGCACTTGCAATCGCAGGTGACGAGCGATCTCCTTGTATCTTGGCAGACCGTGGAAGGTGCTCCCAAACAGATCTTTCCAAACCTAAAGGAATTGATCTCTGCTTTTGAGAAACCAAATCAAGGGCTGGTGGTTCACCTTGTACGGCCAATAAAGAAAACCGGCTCCCGCCAGCGATGGAGAAGATCACAGATAAAGTTGGATGGTATTTACAGTAAAAGTTCTTAATGGGGGGGGGGGGCTCCGAGAAGAACCTTAGTCCCCTATCTTCCACTGGCTGACTTTGTGGAATTTCTACAGATACACAGCCCTTTCTGTTGTGTCCTAAAAGCTTTCACCCACTTAGAGCAATTTCCATTTGCTGGGCAGCGGTGTCTTCGAGCTCTGGAAAGTGTCCAGTGCATGGAGCACTCCCCCTCGGGAGTCAGGAGAGCGAGAGCGCCCCCACACCCTCGCATCCCCTGGGCACTCTGGGAGAGCTGACTTTAAACTCTACCCATGACCTTGTGCCAACTACCATTTGGGGAATAGGTGGATAAGCAGGCAACATTTTCAAATGAGAAAATTACTTCGAGGCCCTCTCCAAGCCTCGTACTGTTGCATCCTGCTCAATATTTGCCAAGTATTCACTTACGTAGTGTTAGGGGACAAGTGATTTCAGGTACATCCCTAAAGGGATTGAGCCACGGTGGAAATCTAAGTGCAGAGAATCCACGCTGAGGCCTCTCAAAATGAGCAGCTGCAATGACTCTCTTATCCCCCTTGAATTTGCTCCCAGAAAATAATCTCTCTAGTGTGGGTAGGGTCAGCGTGGTTTGAATTTAGCTCAGACTCCCTGAGACATTTTCAGCTCACCCCTGTTTTCTCACGGTGGTGGTGTGGCTACGTTCCCCAGCAGCGGGATTTCAGTGATGAGTGGCCAGGTTGCGGGCGTTGGAAGGAGACATGCTACCTCGGGAGCCGCAGGGGGCCTGAGATCACCCCACATTCTACTCGGTCCGCAGCCAAGTCACCCTCCGGGGTGCCAGGGCGAGCTTCTCCCCTCCCTACGAAACCGAGCATGGGTTATTTTTATTTATTTATTTTAATAAAGTTTATTTCTTTTGAGAGAGAGATGGTGCGAGCAGGGGAGGGGCAGAGAGAGAGGGAGAGTGGAGGTCAAACCCAGAACCGTGAGATCATGACCTGAGCCGAAATCAAGAGTCAGACGCTTAACTGGCTCTTCCACCCGGGAGCCCAAGAGCTTGGGTTTTTAATGATTAAAATAAATCCCCCTGGGGCACCTGGATGGCTCAGTCCCTTAAGTGTCTGATTCTCGGTTTCAGCTCCGGTCGTGATCTCACGGTCGTGGGATCGAGCCCCACGTCTGGCTCTGCGCTGATGGTGCGGAACCCACTTGGGATTCTCTGCCTCCCTCTTCTCGCTGTCCGTCTCCCACCCCCCAAATAAGTGAATGAACTTTTAAAAAGTAATAAAAAATAAAGTAAAAAAATAATAATAAACCCCCTCCTCCGCCGTTGTTTCTCTGTCCCCTGCCCCCTGCAGGGGACTGTGCACCTTTGCACACACAAAGTCACTTCCTATAGGGCTGACTATGGGTATAGTCCCATGGCCATGTTCCACCAAAACTTACCGAACAAAAGCACAAAGCCGGGGCAGAGGTAGAAAGCCCGGAATGTACGTGTGCTGAGGGTGTTTGGGGCAGTGCTAGTATCAGTCCAACAATGATAAAATAATCACAAATGCCAGGGGAGCGTCCTTTAATGACCTCCCCTAAGAACTGGGCGGGAGTCTCCCCTCCCCAGCTGCCCGTGCTTGATGAGCCCCGGTGGGTGAGCCCCAAGTCTTCCGCTTTGCCCAAAGGGGAGACAATCCTCTCCTCAGCTCATCGTCTTCCTCCCTTCCCTTGGCCTCCTTAGAATAAGCTTCAGATGCTCTCAGTCTGAGGGACCCACAGGCTTTCTGCCGGCGAGTGGGGGCGTCTGGGGCTGGAACCTCGGATGCCCAACCTTATAAAGAGCGCCGCCCCCAGTTTGCCAGGAGAGCTCCCCGGGGCACCCCAGCCCTTGAAGATGTCGCTTTGATGCATCAGTCGAGGGTTGTCCTGTGCCTGGAGTGAGGTTGGTCGGCGTGACTCCTGGGCGCTGAGCCTCACGGCTGGTCTTCTGTTTCCTTCCCCAGAGAACAGTAACAGCGACTATGTCGAGGTCTTGCCTTGAAGATAAAGAGACTGACCAAAGCGCTTTGGGAAGACATGGGGCGACAGCTCCCCCTGGCGCCCCTGCTTCTCCTGCAGATGTGGGTCTGGGATGCTGAGCTGTAAGCGAACTATTCAGACTCTCCTGGTCTGGGGGACTGAAGATGTTCTGTCCACCAGCCTCAGAGAAATCGCTCCCCACATCCCTACCTCCCACGCACCCACCAGGAGCAGCTTTGAAGCCCCTTTCCCCTTGAGCCCTCTTCTTTCTTGGAACAGGACGGCCTGAACCAGTTCTCCCTGACTTCTTAAAGATATCACTACATCATGGGTGACACCCTCCTTCAGGCCAGGCAGTCGGAAGCACGGCTTCACACAGAAGAGAACGCGCTTGGCCGCGTGGCCATGAGCAAGGAGCCTGAGTTCCAGTCCTGTGGCTACGTGACTTCGGATAAACCTCTTCCCCAGTCTGGGTCTCCATTTCTTCTTCTGTAGAACAAAGGCATGCCCCTGCCTCTGCGCTGCACCCAGTTGTATCCGGTGGAGTCGAGGAGTCCTGGGGTGACGGAGATGTACGCGGGATTGGCACGGGATCAGGGTCTCCAACCCCCCAAACAGCCAACACGGTCTCCGCACCTGCCTGTCCTGGTCTTGGTGGTGATGGGGGCCCTGACCCCTCCCCCACGCCCTTCTCCCCCACATTCTAGCTCCCCTTCTTTTTCTTACTAATCTTGATATTCCTGTCAAACACATCCACGGGTACCTTTTCTCCCTGGTTTCGCCCAATTTCCCGAATGCATGAATCACGTCAGCAGCATGGATGTAGCTCTGTCCTGCGCTGGTATCTGTGGGGATTTTAAAGATACCCTCCTACGCGTGGTTCCTGTTCCCGTTAGCTTCTATGTGCCTCCAAAGCACGGTTGGGTCTCCCTCATATTCCCCAGGGTGGAAATGCATGTGCGTAGAGCTGTGCCCGTTCACAGAACTTTCTGACCGGAAGCACATCCCTGAAGGGTTTGTTGAGTCGGTTCTAAGTCCTTTGGTTCAACATTTTAGTTACACCCCGATTCGCGTGCAATGTGTCAAATTCTGTGCCTATTGTCTTACCGATCTTCAAACCGTAGTGATTCATTTTACCGTCCCGGTCTTATCTTCCAAAGGTATTAAAGAGAGGAGCTCGAGATTTCCAGAAGACAGGAACAGACATGGTGGCTGCAGTCCCAAAGTGGGAGCCATTCTGAGTTTTTGGCTCACAAGAAATCCAGAGCTATTACCAAGTAGGTAAGAAGTGGAATACAGCCACCATATTCAGAGAGCTGAGGGCGCCAGAAGCAAGCCCACTTCTGGGGTTCTGTCCCCAGTCTTTGATTCCACCTCCAAAGAAGCATGTGTCAGTCACCAGAGTCCACAGCAATCTTTGGTCCAGAAAATATATTCGGTGCCAAGGAAAATATATTCATTTCTTGAACAAATGACTGAATAAATCAATATCTAAAATGTAGCCACTCGTTCCAGATAGCAGAGATTTATTTGAGCTTCATTCATTTCCGAACCCAGTGGAACAAGACAATTAGTTCAAGACCTTGCAGTCGTAATTCTCACAGAAGTGATTTCTTTTTTCTGAGCATCCATGCATAGCACTTTACAGGATGCTTGGTCCCCCGCAGGATTTCAGCACATTTCTCAACTGAGTAGTTGATGTTGATGTCATGTTCATGATCTTTTTAGAAGATCCTGAGGAGTCACGTGAAGGGCAGTTGCAAGATTCAGTAGGTGGGACTGGAGAGGGGAAAGACCCAGGAAACAACAATGGCAGGTATATGAAGTGTTTGAGGTGCTGTTCTGTGAAAGAGGGTACAATGCCTACCAGCAGAACTCACACCAGTGCTGGCTATCTGTAGGAGGGCAGTTTTAGCCGTATAGCAAAAAGAACTCAGAACTCACTAGAATGATCTTATATGAAGAGCCTGCCCGTGTTGTAGTTTAAGTCGAGGGTGATATTTTCCAAGGATATGAGAGAGAAGCGTCCTGCCCCGAGAAGAAATTAGACTGCCTGAATTCTTAAGGTGCCTTCCAATCCAAGGATCATTGGATCCTCTGGTCATCTCTTAATTCCAGTGGGAATCTCTCCCCCTCTCTTTCTTTTTTGGACTTACATATGGAGGGTGGGGTTAATCACATCCTTTAGTTCTTAACTCATTGTTACCATCAATCCACGCAAGACCTTTCTTCTGTTTTATTTCATTGTTATCCTTTGTCCCTCACTCCAATGTTCACATCTTTTCCCATACGCAGCCGCTCAATACTATTTGATATCTACCCTGGATATGTATGCGCCCTTGTAGAATGAACCGCATCGGTTGTGAATATACGTCTTTTATATTTACATACACAATATTGTATCGTTCCAATTATGCTCTTACTTTTCTCACTGAATACCATGTTTGCTTCTAGTCTATATTGCTGAGTGTAATTATTTATTTATTTTGAGAGACAGAGTATGTGCACGTGAGCAGGGGAGGGCCACTCGTCAGAGGAAGAGAGAGAGAAAATCATCTCAGAGCCTGATGCGGGGCTCGAACTCACGAACCGTGAGATCATGACTTGTGCTGAAATGAAGAGCTGGACATTCAACTGATGGAGCCACCCAGGCGCCCCAGAGTGTAATTCACATTCTGAAATGGTGCATGGTATGCTGTGGTGTGCTCCCACCCGCTTATCCGTTCCTCTAGGGATAGTGGACGTCTAGGGCCGTTCCAGCACAATGCTCTGCGAAAGCAACCTTGAACGAGTCCCCCTAAGGAAGTGTGAGAGAGTTTCTCTATACGGTCACAAGATAAGCTCATGTTTAATTATGATGTAGTCAACCCCATCAGGTGCTTTTTGATTCTTCTGTAGCAAGTTCTTTACTTGGAGATCATGAAAAACATTATCCTACATTTTCTCTTACTTGCTTTTATGCCTTCACCCTCTGCAGTTAAGGTCTCAGGGATGGCAAGGACCCTTGTGCTCTTCACTGACACATTCCCAGTACCTAGAAAAGCCCTTCACACCTCGTTGGTGTTCAATAAATATTTCTCAAATCAAGGATGAATCCAGGGTGAACCTTTGTATGTGGGAAGAGGTATTTCCAACATTGTATTTCTTCATATGGTTTAAGCATTTCAACCTGCTTAATCGTTAATTTCCCCTCTGATTTATGGTTCTGCCTTTATCCACAATGGTTCCGATCCTCCAATCTCATTGGCTGGTAGGATAGGTGCCCTCTTAGTTTTCAAGCCGAGTTATCTGTGGACCTTGGTTCCTCCATATACATTTAAGGATAAATATGTTATGTTGCTCAAAACATCTTGATGGGATGTTGAGTGAATTTGCAATGAATTTGTAATTAGGGAAAACAGACATTCTTGCAATGTTGTCCCATGTATAACATGCTGCATCAGTTTACTCGGGTCATTTCTTTTTTTAAAAAATTTAAGTAGGCTTCATGCCCAGCAGAGCCCAATGTGGGGCTTGAACTCACGACCCTGGGATCATGATCTGAGCTGAGATCAAGAGTTGGACATTTAATTCACCAAGCCAGCCAGGTGCCCCGTCTTTTTAATTCTTTTAATGGAATCACAAATTTTCACTATAAGAGTTTTGTATATTCTGTTAGATTAACTGCTAATTATTTTTAGTTGTTATCGATTCTGTCACATGTTTTCTCACATCTCTAGCAGTCTATGGCAGTGGAGAAATGTTTACTCTCTTGTTTGGATCTTCCGGTTTACCTATTGATCCTATTGTAAATTGAATTGTAAATTCTATGTAAATGATTTTGTCCGCTGTAAATAATACCACACTTGTTCTGTTTCCACACTTGTGCGCTTATTGTCCGTGTTTCCCTGCTAGTGTCCATTAAACAGTAATCACAAAAGGGGGCATTCTTGTGTGGGTCCCAGCATTGCCTGGAATGTTTAGAAATGTTCTCCGCTTCACCACCACGCTCGTTGTTTTCATTGGAAACGTTTTGTAATTTGTTAAGTGACTGGTTTCTGCACCTACTGAAATCGTCATACTCCTTTTATCTTCATTCCATGAGAGGTAAATTACTTTAAAATCACTTCTTCGCTTGACCATGCTGTATTATTTTCAATAATCTCTTGGATTTGATAAGTGAATATACCTCATTTAAGATTTTTTGCATTAAAGGGGCGCCTGGGTGGCTCAGTTGCTTAAGCGTCCAACTCTTGATTTTGGCTCAGGTCATGATCTCACTGTTTTTTGAGATGGTGCTTCTCATGGAGCTCTGCATTGACCGTGCTGAGTCCAAGCCAGGGAGGGGCAGAAAGAGAGAGAGAATCTAAAGTAGCCTCAGGCTCTGAGCCGTCAGCACAGAGTGCAACGTGGGGCTTGAACCCAGGAACCGTGAGATCATAACCTGAGCTGAAGTCAGATGCTTAACCAACTGAGCCACCCATGTACCCCAACCTGGCCATTGATTATGCACATATATNTACTTTAGTTCATGGTTTAGTACCGTTTATTGCCGTTCAGGTCAAAGTATTTTTAATTTCTATTAAAACGTCCTCTTCAATCCAAGACCAATTTAGTAGTTGCCATTGTCTTTAAACAGATCTTTTAGCTTTTATTTTTGTGTCGACTCCAAACTGTAAAGCATTATAGTTTGATAACATGGTTTGACTTGACTTCTGATGCGTCCTTGGTGAGCATTCTGTGAATACTTCATTTGTTTGAGAATTGCTTTTCCTTTTCTTTTTAAAGTTCATTCTTGTGACCCACCCCCATATAGTCAAGATTATAAATCATGCAAACCAAATATTTTTATAGAAATGAATTACAGTAGTTGGTGTACAGATTGGCCCCCATAGCTTCATATACATGTTTGAACAATTTTAATGTCATATTTTTAGGTGTATATCTTTTTATACTTATTTTATAATCATCTTAATCTATTTTTATCATATGAGGTGCTTCTCTTCATCTTTTTTTTTTTTGCCTTTAATTATATTTTTCTTCATATTAAAATTGCTGCCCTGGCTTTCTTTTCATTCATACTTTTCTAGCAGATAATTTCCCATCCCTCTGTTTTTAAGTTTTCTCATATCTTTTGTGTTAACTCTGTCTTCTGTAGACAAAATGTTGCTGGATCTAATCTTTTCCCAAGATTGTCTCCTTTCGTTTGGCAAGGTCAATTCACTTACATTTATTACAATTTGTTCTGTTGGAATTGACTTCTGCCATTGTTATGAGATGAAAGTGTCGCCTGTCCCCCAGATCTGTCGAAGCTCTAATCCCCAATGTGAGGGAGAGGTGGGGCCTTTGAGAGGTAATTAGGTTGAGAGGAGGCCATGAGGGTGGCCCTAACCCCTCTCACGATGGGATCAGGGCCTTGAGGAGAAGAGAAAACAGAACACTCTCTCCACCTGTGAGCACCTAGATAGGCTTTGTGAGCACACGTAAGAAGGTGGCTCTTCGCCCTGCTCTCACCAGATACCAAATCTGGGGCACCTGGCCTTGGACTTCCCATCCTCTGGGGCTGTGAGAAATAGATTCTAATGAAATATTTATTGTTTAAACCGCCCAACCTATGGTGTTTTATTATAGCTGCCTGAACTAAGATAGAAATCTTACTAGTCTTTCTATTTACTATGCATTTTGTTCCCCACCCCTCCTTTTCTGCTTTCCAGTGAATAGATCACATTTACGTATGTTAACTTGAAGACTCTTATTTTTTTAAAAGACATTTTTTGGTGGTCTCCCTTAACTTATTAAGACGGGTATATTTGCTTTTCTCTACAATATTTAAGACAGATCAATTGTTATAATCAAGCACACTCTCATTTCACTTCTGTTACCATCATCACTCACTTGCTTTCCGACGTTATCCAAAATTTGAATTATTATCTATTCCTTTTGGGTACCTTCATCATTTAAATAATAAACTATACAGAGTCAATTTCTCACCCTTACGTCCTATATGTTTTCAAATGCATAGCGGTCTCTTGAGTTTATTACTTTTCTTACCAGAATATTTCCTCCAAGAGTATTAGCAAAGATGGTCACTGAATAGTAAGCCTGTTATGCTCTCATACACCTACATCTTTCTTTTACGCTCATTTAAACAACAGTTGAGCTGAGCATGCAATATAGGCTCAAGGTGATTTCTTTCAACAACACAAAAATCTTAACCCCTTATCATTTTGTATCCAGGATTCTTACTGACATGTCTAATGTCAATCTGATTCTCTTTATTAGCTGATCCTTTTTTTCCCTGGAAATTTTAAAGGTAGTCTGCCTTTATGATCTTAAATTTCACAGTAATGTGTCTGAATATAATATAAGTTTTTCCTTTCCTGTTTGAAAGTCCATATGCCATTTTATTCTCAAGGCTTTTTAAAAAATGTTTTGTTTTATTTTTGAGAGGGAGAGAGAAAGCGAGCGGGCAGGGAAGGGGCAGAGAGGGGGAGACACAGGATAAGCAGGCTCCAGGCTCTGAGCTGTCAGCACAGAGCCCAACGCAAGACTCGAACTCACAAACCTCAAGATCATGACCTGGATCGAAGCCGGGTGCCTCCCCGACAAGCCACACAGTTGCCCAGTTAACTTTTCTATACTTTTGGAAACTGTTCTTTTCCCAAAGATAACCTTCCCTTCATCTTCTCTCCTACTGGAATTCTTGTTAAGAAGTGTCCTCTATTTTTTCCCTACATACTATTTGTTGATCTTCGGAAATGACCTGAGAAACATGACAAGCCTCTCTAAAACGGATATCGTGCTTTTCTCATAGTTATCAGTACCAGGAAAAGTCGCCTTTTGCAAATTCGTTACCAGAAGCTGCAATGCCTAAAGTCAGCCACAAGAGGGCAGACAATCACCAAGAAAACAACTACTGGTTTTTGGGGTGGGGGTGTTTTTTTAAAAAAAAGCACCGTGAGGAACCATCATAGCTATAATGAAACATTCCTTGGGATAATACTCCCTTCTTCTTTGGATGTTTCATCTCCAGTGTCGATAAGAGGATTAGTGTGTGAGCCAGGCTTCCCCACTGGCAATTGGAAATTTAATAGAAATACAGTTGTCACTCCTGCCTGGGGCTGAACTTCTTACAAATCATAGAGCAGGTTCCTACCCAAACCCTTGTGAATGGGTGTTCTCAAGAGGCAGTGTGGTCAGCTCTGTCACTCACCGGCACAGTGACTCTGGGCAGGGGGCTGAAACTCCCTTAGCCTCTGGTCAGCCTCGCCTAGGAAACGGGGTGATCATTCTCCCCGCGTAGGGTCTTGTGGGAGAATCAGAGACCACGCCAGCATCGGCGAACTTTGAAAAAGTACAGTCTTTGTTCTTTCCTCTTCCATAAAATGAGGCGGTTGGTGAATGGTCTCTGATTCCTATCCTACCCGAATACTCAGTGTTTAATGAAAATGCATCCGCCCCTGGAGAAGGTCCAACTCAAAAAGACATCTCTGGGCCATGACCCCGTCCTGAGAGTTTTTATCACGCTGGTGTGATGGAAACAGAAAAGAGCCATGCGGTGAGGAAGACGCCTGTCCTCAGCTCTACAGACCCAGGCCGCCAGGTCCCGCGCTGCCCATTTTCTGCTCCAAGTCTCAGGCTCTGTCGCTGCCCCAGCCTCAGTTTACCCATCTGTGAATGGGGCTGCCACAACTACACCACAGGATGTGAGGATTAACGAGATCGTGTGTGTGACTTTCTTTGAATGCAGTAAGAAGCTGTGTCTGAGGAATGGGCTTCATTGGACTCCCCTTACAGGGTTCCTGAGAAACACAAATGAGATGATGGATGTGAACCGAGTAGCACAATTCCTGGAACGCACAGGAACTTGAGGAACGTGATAATGAAGCACCAACAGCAAAGCCCGAAGTGGTAAAGCAGGAACACTGAGACCTGGAATGGACTGCAGCAGTGGGAGAAGCGACCAGGGGAGCCGGGCAGGGGCCTGGCATTGAAGCGTGACCCTTCTCCCATCAGGCCGGACGCCGTGGCGGCTTCTGCTCCGCGGCAAGGTGGCACCTACCCAGGGGCCTGCACGAATGGAGGCCGTGGCTGGAGACCAATGGCCTACGCCCTGGCCCATTAATCATTCTCCCCTTTGAGAGTGGCCGCCCTCAATCCCCTGAAGTCNGAAGGGGCTGAAAGTCGTGGTGTTGGTGTTGCCCACACCCCAGGGGCAGCCTGGCCTAGTCTGTTTCACACTATTTAGCACTTGATTCTGCGTGGGTGATGCATGTATTAAAATTTTCAGGAATAGGGGCGCCTGGGTGGCTTAGTCCGACTTTCGCTTAGGTCATGATCTCGCGGTTCGTGGGTTCGAGCCTCGCGTCGGGCTCTGTGCTGACTGCCAGCTCAGAGCCTGGAGCCTGTTTCAGTCTGTGACTCCCTCTCTCTCTGACCCTCCCCTGCTCACACTGTCTCTCTCTCTCTCTCTCTCAGAAATAAAAATATTTTTAAAAAATTTAAAATTTTCAGGAATAAATGAGACGTTCTCTGACTTCAGTTCGCAGCATGTCTTTAGCAAGATCCTGAGACGAGCCAGGGGCTGGGCTGTGGACCAAGGGGCTAGAGGGGTTAGAGCCCCCGCCCTCAGGCTCAGGGACCTGCGGGAAACCCGGCGGGGGCTCCGTTCCACGTCACCTGACAAGTGCCAGGATGAAGGCCGCACGGATGGCACGGCGGGCAGAGGCGGCTGGGAAGGACTCCGGGAGGAAGGGATGCCTGAGCCGAAATGAGAGAAGGCAGCCCAGCAACGTCAGAGGAAGGAGAAAGGCGGGCAGAGGGACCAGGCAGACAGACGGCCCTGACGCAAAAGCCGTGGAAGCGATTCTGAGGGTTGGGGACTGGGGCTTGACGCACAGAGGCAGTGGCCGGAGAGGAAGCTGGCCAGGTGGGCGGGGCTGGGGGTGATCTAGAGAGCCCACCGGTACCCACATCGCTGCGGGTGATGAGCAAGGTATTGGCGAGAGACAGGGGTGGGGGCCGCGAGCAGCAGCCTCACCCTCCAGCTTTCCTCACTTGTGGGCTCGCTCGCCCTGTCCCGCAGACCCAGCTCCTGGAAAGTGGCAGACAGTGGCCGGGGCTAGAGAAAATTCACCAGGTCTGCTGCAAAGATGATCTTGACACAGAGGACCCAGCACTTAAAACGGAGCAAGGACGATTGAGAGAAACAGAATTTGCCAGATAACCCGGAGAATGCTGGGAAGCTAGTACAAGATGGGTAGTCCAGACTCCTTCTGAGCTTTCCTATCGAGCAGTTGGGTCCGTCCACTGGGGGCTCAGGGGGAAGAGGGAGCTCAAACACCAGCTGAAGCCACATGCCAGTCACAGGAATGATGGAGCTCACCTTCCTCCATGCCTAAAGGCCAGGCTGCTCCTCCACGGGCCTCACGGGGGGCCTGGACCAACCTAGCCCTCCCAGGGAACCACAGGGAACATTCTTTTTGCAATGTTTAATTTTTTGAGAGAGACAGAGCACAAGCAGGGGAGGGGCAGAGAGAGAGGGAGACACAGAATCTGAAGCAGGCTCCAGGCTCCGAGCTGTCAGCACAGAGCCCGACACGGGGCTTGAACCCGCGAACTGCGAGTTCATGACCTGAGCCCAAGTTGGACGCTTAACCGACTGAGCCACCCAGGCGGCCCCAGGGAACATCTTCTAAGTTGCCATGACTTAGCCCATGAGGTGGGCTTCCCCACCAGACAGGAGTTACATAATAGGAACCCCAAAAGCGTAAGGTGGTGCTTTGAGGAAGAAGGCAGCAAACGGAACTGAGAGCTTCGGGGCGGTTAACTAGTGAAACAAAACAAAATAAAACAAAAACAAAAAACAAACAAACAAAAAAACCCCAAAAAACCCAACACCAAAAAAACAAGCTGCAATTTGCTGAGAGGTTCCTTTTTGTTTTGTTCTCCTTTCTGGCCTCTTGCAAGGAGAAAATGCTGGCAGTTTCCTACCCTAACGGCCCGATTCCTTAGGCACCTTCCACGACGGAGCAAACAGCCTGGGGTTGGTCTTTAAACGTCTCCTGGAGCTCGCCTCCCTGTCTGTGCTGTCTACAGCCAGGGGCTTCGTCTCGTGGGACAGGCTTGCCCTTGCCTCCCTTGAGCTGGACCATTTATCATGGCAGCAGCTGGAGATAAGCTGGACACAAAGGGGATTTGTCTCTGAGGAGGCACGGGCCCTAGATACCAGTGCCGAGGAATTTTCTCATTAGCAGGAAGTCAGTGGTGGGGACCGTGGGCTTTCACGGGGGGCCCCCAGTGCAAACAGCAGCAGGGGAAGGGGTGGGGGTGNTTTCCTTGGGAGAGAGAAAAGCCACGAAATGCCATCTGCACTTAGGTCACCATCAGGGAGGGCGAGATTCATCTACGAGGCCGTATTTCTTTGTGAGGACTTAATTCTGTGTGCCCACTCACAGGGAGGCTGCCGCAGGGGCTCCGCAGGGGGCATCCCACATGCTGCTTGCTGAGTGAAGCCCAGGGGACGCTGAGGGCCCAGAGCTCAAAGATAAATCGTCGCTGAGTCACCAGCAGCCTCGGCCGGCCAGGCTGGGATGCTCCGTGGTGGTAGAGACAGGGAGTCAAAGCACCGAGAGTTCTAGAACACTCCCAGGATCCACAGACTCGAAAGGGATTCCAAAGCCCGGGAGCAAATTGAACGAGAGGGGGTTCTTGGAGTTTGGAGCAGCCTCTGAGGCACAGTCCTTGATGAGGTAATTCCATTAATTCTGAAAACCAACCTGGGTTCCCCGACAGGCACACGCACAGGCTTCAGGAACGAAGTGGGTTCCTTGCCGGCCTCTGATTTATGAGTTGCCTTCAGCAATTATTGTAAGATTAAGCTTGGAGGAAGAATAGGTCCAGGTGAAGTTAATGGCCCCTGGCCCCCACTTCCCCCATTTGGTGCTTCCGTTGTATTTTGATACCCTGCTAATGTAGCCTGTTAGCATCACAGGAGGGACGGGTCCATGATGCCGTGACCCACTGCCAACGGAGAGAGAAAACCAGGCATCCCTTTTCCACCACATCAGCACCGTGCACCAGACAGCTCTCCATTCAAGCGGGGACTTGGTTATGTCTGAACAAATGCATCCTTGTACCTCACTCTCTAGACCACCCACCGCTCAGCCTAGAGAACTGCCTTCGGAGTGAGAGGTGCACATCCGTTTTTACACATAAAAGTTTCAAAAGGGTTTTTTTTATGCAACAGTTTTTCCTATTTAATCTTTGCCAAAAATAACTACCCTGCACAACCGTGGAAAAGAAGGGCGTATCAGCGGCACATCGCACACCTGAATGCCCGCGGAGGCAAACCCCGGAGCCACCCAAGGGGAAGAGTTGCCTGAGGAATAGTCATTGGAGCTTACACTTAAAGAAAAGGTTGCTATTGTAAGTATTTTCAATGCGTTTCTGTTGTTTTTCTTTTTTGCCCCCCCCTCCCCCCGCCCAGGCATGGAATGGGTTGGATTGGTTTTGCATTTCTCCTGCCTTCCAAGGACAGGGCTCTGTGCCCAGTGCAGAGAGGGCAACCTGAAAGCACCCACTGTCTCTTTGCACGCCCCGAGAGACGGAAGAGTGGAATCCAGCGTGGAAAAGGCTGGAGACTCCTGCCCGAGACATTTCTGATGCAGAGCCTGGGACTCCACGTGCTGTCGAACCCAACTGCCGGGCTTCGTCGCAGGCGCCAGGGACAGAGCTGGGCAGGGAGGCCCCGTCCTTGCCCCTTTAGAAATGTGTCTGGCTTCTGCGAACAGACTGAAGGCCTTTTCCTCCCCCCCCCATCCACTCTCCGCTTCCTCCCTTTTCAGGTGGTTAGAGGCCTGGCTGACTCTCAGCTGTGAGAGTCCTCTGGGTCCCTGGGCCCGACACCGGCCTGGGGGGGAGCAAGGCTGCAGGCGGCGCCTCTCCAAGCCGCGTTCTCTCAGCAAGCGAGTGCCAAGCTCGCCCCAGTGTGGGCAAGTGCCCCCGTCCGCAGCTCCGGGAAGTTTGTGGACATTTGCTGATGGGGACTCTGGTCCCTCTGAAGAAGGTCTGTGTGCGCAGACACAGCTCTGTCCCCTCCCCAGTGCAAGAGGGCCGTAGACCCCAGGTCAAGTCCTTGCCTAGAGGACAATCCGGGGTCCACGTGACCTCCCCGAGGAGGGGGCTTGCCTGCGCGTGTCCTGAAACAGGCTGTTTCAGGAGCCCCTGAAACAGCCACAGGTCAGGTGGGAAGAGGGACTTAGCCAGTTAGGGGAGCACACGAGGGTCCCGTGGGCCTTGGGTGGGAGGTCAGCCAGCAGCGCCCCTCCCCCCACCCCAGTGCAGGCTCATAACCCTAAATGCCAAAGCTCTCCACTCAACAACTCAGCCTCCAGAAGACCAACCACTTCCCATCAGTCCAGAGAAACCAAACCAAACCAGCAAAACCAAACCAGATCATTTTATTTCTGCAGTTTCCTTCTACCAGAAAACTACTAAAAATATAAATATAAAATCTCTAGAAAATACTCAGAATAGATCTGCAATCTTCTTCCTCTCCCAGAGTGGGGCCGACCTCTTTGTTCTTGAAGTCGATGGAGGCTGTGCGCGTCTGTCTTCAGACCGTCCACGCGCGGAACACACACACGCTTCTCTCTGTGCGGGGAACGTGCCACCCACCTGCCAGGTTCTGGAAGCTCACTTGTGATTTGCCAGGGGAAAGCTACGTGCTGACTATGGGGGTACAGTGTGGGGCTGGGGGAGGAACGGGGAGAGAAAAGGCTCCGGGCCCCCAACTTCCTTATGCAGACACAGAAGTGGGTCTTTCACTCTTGTTCTTCTGCCCTTGTGTAGACTGGGCCACCCAAGGGCCAAGCTCCCAGAGAAGCTCCCAGAGAAGCTGGGTGTGTGTGTGGGGGGGAGGTGAGGGGGGGTTGGGTGACCCGCTGTGACCACAGGAAGGTCAGGCTGTCGAGACAGACATGGGAAGCCAAGTGGGGCTTTGGACAGAGAACCGGTCTTCGCCAAGACCCTCAGCAGGATTAGAAGTGGTCGCTGCTGCTGTCTGGGGGTGGCTCCTGGCCCCTAGCACCGGGGGGTGTCTGCAGCATCTCGGGTGGGGTTTCAGGCTCAAGCCCCCCTACCCCAGGTGGCATTGCCTCGGCCGGACGATGGCCAGGGTAGAGATCATAGAGAGGTTGCAGCCTGGAGCCTCGAGAGCTCCGCGGTCATTCTGGCCACGCCCGGGACAACCCGATAGGGCTCCCTGCTATCCCTGAACCTGAGGGCCAGGACCTCAGCAGTGGCCGGCCGTGGCGTGCTGAGCAAGGGGCTTGAGCCAGCCCGGGGCCTGCAACCTCTCTGCGCACACGGCTGCCATCACCTGCCCCCCCCCCCCCCCCCCCCCCCCCACCNAGGGCTGGCAGGTTTCCCACCAGAGCATCAAACCGAGCTTCCGGTCAGAGGCTCCCTGCACACGTGTTTCCGCTCTGTGTCTTGTGCAAAACTCCAGCCATTCTGGGGAAACTCACAGGCTTCCAAATGCCGGTCCTGAGAACTTCTGAGCCTCGGGGTCCGGCAGCACGTGGTCGTGATGTTCTTGGAGTCAAGGCGGGGTCTAGACCTTCAGTCACTGCCCGCTGCACCACGGCCCGCAGGGGGGCCCCCGGGACACACAGCCCCTCGTGGGGGAGACCGGGCTTCCGTGTGAGCACGCAGTGAGGCCTCGCTGTCCGGAGCGACGGAAGGTGGGGTGGGAAGGCTGTGGCAAGGCCGTGGCCGCTGCAGGGGGGCGGGGGGAGGGCCCCCTCCCCCCACCCCCTACCAGGCTCCCAGGTCTACAGGACTTAGCTTGGATGTTTCGCATGGGGGTGTGTCAGTGCCCCACGGGGATCCCAAAGGCAGGGACAGGGACGCAGAGGACTGTGTGGCCTCAGGACAAGGGAAGGCAGGCGGAGGTCCCTGCAGGGAGACCCAGGCAACAGGCAGAACCAAGCAGCCCCTGCAGGGCGGAAGGGTCAGCTGGCCAGGCTCCTGCATCCCAGTCTCCCTCATCACCGTGGCTCTTGCACGCAGGCACCCAGAGCCTAGAGCCGTGTCACTTCCGGCTGCGGGGTGCGGGGTGCTCCCTGGAAAGCCGCTCTGTCCTCACCCTGACTTCTCCGTGACTTCTGCTCTGGGTTCTCTGGAGGCCGAGTTCCCAGGCCCTCCCCCAAAGCAAGATGCTAATCTGCCCCGATGGGGCCTGCTGCGCCCTGTCCTCACACAGGGCAAGGGGGCCCGGCCTTTCCCTCTGTGCACGGGGAGTGGCCGCTCACATCACCTTCCCCAGCACCTCCTCAGCGCTCAGCCCCGGGGGGCCTGGCGTGCTCCCCAACTGGGCAGGTGGAAAACGCCCTGAGAACCCCTGGCCACACGGCTGCGCCCAGGCCCCAGGCCTGGTTAAGTGCATCCTCCGGCCTGCACCCAAAGGGGTGCAGGAGGGGTAAGGTGTGTGGCGTTCCAGGCCTGGGTCCATCGGAGCCAAACCCATCCATTCCCCATTCGGCCAGAGGCCCCCCTCCAGAGGCAGAAGAAACGAACCAGGNAGGCCAGTGGGAAGTCCCGGCTGCCCGGGAGCAGAGATGCCCCAGGCCCCCCACGCGGCAGCCTGGCCCTTTAGCATCCGGCAGACGGAGCCTTTAACTAGGACGACTCAGGGGCCTGGCCCCGCACGCCCCACGCGAGGGGATCAGTGCTGATCTCTGCACAAAGGGGCCAAGAGGACGCGGAGCTGGGCCAGGGGGCACCAGGAACGGAGGTGGCAGAGGGGAAGGGGGAGCCTGGCAGGGAGGAGGGGCCCTACTCAAAGGACAGCAGGTCTGGGTGCGGGCCCTCATTGTCGAGGCTGGAGGTCCGAGCCCGAGAAGGGGGGCCGCTGTCGTCCGGCGGCTCGGCCAGGCGCACGGGGCTCAGGCTGAGCTTGAGGCCGTTTCTCTCGAGGAGGCCGGGGGAGGAGGCCCGTCTGCACTCAGTCATCTTCAGTTTGGGTTCGTCCTGGCTGTCCTGGTGGATCAGGTCAGGCACCGACAGGGAGACCTCTCCGTTGGGCAGAGCCTCGCCCCTACCCGCCATTTCCGCGGAGACGTCGGGCCGGTCGGCGGGAAGGGGGTCCTGGGGCTGCCCGGGGGGCGGCTCTGTCCCGTACTCCAGACTGCTCAGGACGGGCTGCGACGAGATCAGCATGTCCTGCGTGGTCTTCAGGGCCCGAGGCGTTCGCTTCCTGGTAATGGGAGGCGGAGGGGCCAGCCGAGGGATTGCGTCCTGCAGGGCCGGCCTGCGGGGTTGAGGCGACACGCACGTGAGCCTGAAGGATGGCGAGACCCCGGCACCGCCCCCCCCCGCCACACCCACCGCAGCCCCTCCCCCCCCCCGGCCCCCCC
>NW_027529438.1:3119879-3129296 GCF_008692635.1 Crocuta crocuta
ATCCCCGCTCGGTGCTGAGAGCAGCAGAGCGTTGCCGCTGGGCCCACGGGTGAACGGAGTCACGTCAGAGCCTGTGAAGGGCCTGCCGGCTCAGGACCATAGCGGGTGTTTAAAACAAGGCCTGGGGGGCCCTGGGGGACTCGGTCAGTTAAGCATCCGACTTCGGCTCAGGTCATGGTCTCGTGGTTCGTGGGTTCGAGCCCCACGTTAGGCTCTGTGCTGACAGCCAGCTCAGAACCTCGAGCCTGTTTTGGATTCTGTGTCTCCCTCTCTCTCTGCCCCTCCCCCACTCATGCTTTGTCTCTCAAAAATAAACAAACATTACAAATCAATCAATCAATCAAGGCCTGGAAGGGCCGTAAGGACACAAGAAGGGCAGGCAGGCCGCAACAGGCTTCTCCCTCCCGGCCCCACTGGGTCCCACAGACGCCCACTTTCCTCCACTACCACCGGCCCGGGCTGGGGCTCTAAGGTGTGGCCAGGTGTCTGAATGCACGTGGGCAGCTGCAGGCACTGCCTGGGTTCGAATCCGGCTCCGCCCATCACTAACTTGGTCACCTTAAGCTCCTCGCACTACCCCTCTCTGACCTCGGTGACCTGCAAAATGGAAACCGTGGGATCTCCTTCGGAAGGTGACTGCAAGGGACAGGAGCATCGCCCCGGCCGGTTCGCCACGTGACAAGCTCGCGGCCCCTGGACACCCGGGGCTCTGCGAGAGACAGGAGCTCACCCGTCGGCCTCCGCGGCCCCGCCGTCCAGCCGCGCCCCCGCCGTCCTGTTGATCTCCATGGCGCCCGCACCGTCCAGGCTCGAGGACTCCTTTCTCCGCAGGAAGTCGTTAACTTTGGCCCCCACAGCTCTGCCCAGGTTCTTGAGGTGCTGGCTGCTACCCACGCGGAGCCCCGGCCCCCCAGACTCCGCAGACCCCGGGCCGGGGGCCGCCAGCCTGGACAGGTGGGGGAGGGGGCAGCCGGGCTGCAGCTTCGGAGGAAGGGCCGTGTTCAAGTTCTCGAACATGCTGTGGTCCACTGCAAACAGACGGGAAGATGGAAACAGTGAGCAGAGTCGCAAGGGGCCCTGGGCCATGTCACTCTGCTCGGCTCCCTGATCCCATGCCCGCAGCTGTCCCTTCCCGAGGCTTTGGGAACATTCAAGAAAGAGACAAGCTCAGACACTCTTGAGTCTCCCCATCTGGTTTTCTTGATGGATTTTTCTTGGGCAAATCCATCAATCGCCAGAAGTGGGGGGTGGGGGAGGAGTTCTGCCCCACCCGTTAACGAGTGGCAAGCTCTAGCCATAGACTTAGAACTTAAACAGAACTTATCCGTAAAACCTGCCTCCTTGACTCAGGGCTTGACCCCTTACCTTGGGGTCACCGAGCCCCTGGAAGACGAAACGATGGGAGGAACTAGGTGTTTGTATGTTGCTGTGGACACAAGCTAAGAGCACAGAGCACGCGGACAGAGCTGGGGGAGGCATGGCACGGATCAGGCTCGAAGAGGAAGCCACCTGCGTAGCACATTTTCTCCTGGGAAACGGGCCTCCCTTCTCCTGAGGGGAGAACAGGCAGCTGCTTGCTGGGATGCGAAGTGGGGACTCCGGCCCGGCTCCCACCACGTGCGTAAGAACTCGGTGCCAAGGAAGCCGGGTGAACTTGACGAGCACCCTCTCGATACCCTAGTGAAGTGGTGGTAGGAATTCTATTTACGGATGAGCAAGGTGGGGCTCAGAGTAGTAAGTGCCTGCCAGGCCTGAGGTCACAGGCCGATTACTGGGGGGGGGGCGGAACTAGAGCTCCGGCTTTCTCACCCTTTCCACTACCTCACTCTGCCTGGGGTCACGGAACGCACCTCACAGAAGGCCCTGCTCTCCGGGACCTTTGGTTTGAAAGATGAACTCAGAGGGTTGGATGTAGCCTCACTGGGTTGTGAACATCTGCGGGGCAAAGGCCATGACTCGTTCACCTGTGTATCTTTTAACGGCTAGCCCGGTCTGGTATACAGTAGGTGCTCAATGACTATCTTGAATTAAACTGCCAAATGCATTTTGCAGATGGAGACTCATGGAGGCCGAGATCTCAACTCCAAAGTTTGTGGCTGGAAGGAATGGAGTGCAGGGCTCTGAGCCACACGGTCTGTACGCTATACACTGGCAACAGGCATCCTCCCCGACCTGGAAATCCACTCATCCCTCAAGGGAGTCAGATCCATTCCGGGGTCTTGGGATCACGTGTGAGGTTTCTGTCCTCACCAACTCCTCCAGATTGTCTGTCTGTCCTGGGGAGGGAGAGGCTGTAGGCAGTCATAGACTCCATTCTACATCAACACCTCTAAGTGCCTATTCACGTTGAGCCTTCCCGAGAGTAACTGAGGTTGGGGAATGCTTTTTCTTCTGCTGAACTTTGCACAAAATAGCTCTCTCTGCCCTGCACTGCCGAGTCCTGGGCCAGGGGAGGCATCTTCCTTTCCTGTGGTTTCAACAGATGTAGCCCTTCTGCACCAACTACCTAGTGAAGCCCTGTTTTGAAGGTCATTGGGCAGGACAGGAAGCCAGAGCAGAGATGTAGACGATGTAGACAAACCCCGAACGCCCCCCTCGGTCTGCGTGTCCACCACACGCACAGGGAAAGCACCACTTGAGGGGCTGTGCTGGAGAGCTAGGTTAGAAGAGCCCGGGGGCCCGGGGCACAGAGCTGACGATCCAGCGGCTGCCTGGGCTCCAGGTGTCCACCCCTCACACTCGCAAGAGCTCCAGCCGAGCCCACAGCAGGGTTATCCTGACTCCTCTCCTAAAAGAGCCATATTGTCACGTCATCCACTTTCGCATAACTTGCCTATCACATCCCGCGTCCTTCTAACTTTTCTTTACTCACAACATCTGTGAACTCAGAGGAGCCTTTGGAAATGAAAGCATTTCACTATTTCTCCCCCAAACCAGAACATATTTGGGCCACCACGAAACCAGGGCAAATGTTCAAGAGAGGTTCGCCGGGGACGGCAGACCCCTCACCACTTCCTGGCTCAGGTATTTCCATGGTGGTTTCCTTCTTGGCTTAAAGTGAACTTTTAGTGCAGACATGCTCATTTCTGAAAGTGTAAGTACCTGTTAAAGTGGCTGGGAAATGGTGACTCCTCGTCTTTTTAAAAACACATTCTAATAAAACATAAATAGCTTCTGGATTAGGCACCATTTTAGATTTTCTGCACTTCTTGCTCTCTACCCTTCATGATATATATACTGAATTCTTATGTTCTTCAAAGATAATCCCTCATGGCTCTCTCTACGGTGCTCTGAGTCTTACTGGCCAACATACCTTGTCTCTCTCCATAATAAAACGGTCAGCTCCTCAAGGGGATGGAGCATCTGGATTTTTGTTTCCTACAATGCTCAGCATAGAACCTGGCATAGGAGTCGGCATTTAAGACGCTGGCTTCATTGGACTGGCTTTTTATAGGAATACTTAAAAACCGACCACATTCTGGGTGGACACTGTAGAGAAACTGCTCCTGGCTTTCTTCCATTTACAAAAGCCACTCGAGATGCCCTCTTAAGGTCAGTCTGGGAGCCACTGCCCTTCCCTCTGAAGTGGGACTCTGCCTGGGGTTTTCCTTAATTTCCAGACCTGATGGGATGTGCAACGAGCCCCCTTCCTGCCGATGGGACCGGTGATCCCCCCACGCTCTGTCCCTTCCTTTGGACCAGAGGCTTGGTGGCTCAGAACTTAATGGCGATGGTGGAAAGGTGATAGGGTCCCGACCTGGTGGCCCGCCCCACGGCACCCCCAACATGCACACATCCAAGCAGAGGGAGACACCTATGACGTGGGTCATCCATAAGAAAGATGGTATCTTACCTGTCCGAGAAAGGGGCTCGGAAAGCAGGTGGGAAACAAACAAGAGAGAGACACATTTTATGTAGTGACCGACCACTTCGGGAGTGTCACCTCCTGCCTGGGGCCACCAGCAACAACACACCGAGAGGGTACAGCGTGCAAGACAGAGGCCCTGCTGTGAGGATTACAACTAACCCTGGGTGACCAGGTTCCCGTGAACTTTTCAATAACCGAACCAAGAGAGTCCTGTTTTTAAAAATTCTACCAACAAGTGCGGACATAGCCTCCCAGATGTACCCCGATATTTTGAAGCCCCCTTTTCAGGAAGTCTATCGGAAGTTCCCAGCTGGCAGGATGAAGTTCAAAATCTTCTGGACCCCTGTGTGCATCGATCATTACTATGCTTTCCCATTTCCGCACACGCACCACCAGGTTTTAGACCAGGAAGATGTTTATCCATTCCAACTGGCTAAATGAACACAAGGGGAAAACCTGGTGGCCGGGAGGTGTGCCTAACACGGCACAGAGAGCTCACGGCAGAATGGGGTAAGGACTCGTGCATGCAACTCTCGTGATCTTTCTCTGCACCCCAAGGGCCAAATCAAATCACCAATACACTCAAAGTTGCCGAAGTCCGGGGCGCCGATTACATCCCAACTCATTCTAAGCCTCCACACCGGGCTCTGAGGGAGCAAGATTCAATACCAGCACAACGACAACTCTGGGCTCCCAACGCGGGTGCTCACTCTCACGCCCACTTGCTCCACGCGCCGCAAGGGGAGGCTGCTGCTACTCAGAGGCCAGACCAGAGCCTTCCACGCAACGCAAGCACACACATTCAGATCGAATACACTGACGGACCTAGACTGCACCTGTTGTGATGATCTAGAATGGAGCACTTTCAACTCACCTTCCATGCGGCAAAACCCTTCCCCCACCTCCCTCCAGCGCCAGGTTGTGGCGGGAGAGAAGGGGAGCAGGGACTAGAGGAAACCTTGTGGCTCTGGAGTTCAGTCTCACCAGCAAACCGTTTATAATGCTGTTGAGTAAGCCAACTGTTGGCTAAAAATAGCACCAACCATTTAAAGCATTATCTGGTCCCTGCTCTTAGGAAGTACACACTGAAGTATTTCACAAAAAGGGACAGGATGCTTGTAACTTACCTTCAAATAGCTCAGAAAACAAAGCATGGGTGGGGGGGGAGGGGACTCACAAAGCAGAGGCGGTAAAACATTAACAACAGGCAAATCTGGATACACAACGCATGGATGCTCTTTGTACTAATGGTACCTTTGCAGCTTTTTCTAACTTTGAAATGATGTCCAAGGAACATGTAAAATTCACACACCAAACTCAAAAACAGAAACAAAAACTGACGGCAGAGGTTAGGCAGGGGAAGGAGAGCAAGAAGGTGATTCAGAGAGGACAGAGGTCCCCAGAGCTGGGGGGGGGGGACAGCAATGACACATAAAGGACACCAAAGATCAAAGTGTGGGGGGGTGTCAACAGATTATATCACCATCTTATTTCTGCCATATGCTTCCTTCTCCAATCCACCCCCCCCCACCCCACCTCGTATTCTCAATCCCGGCCGGCCAAGGAGCAATGACAAGTCAAAAGACATCTTTACAGGGGCGCCTGGGTGGCTTAGTCGGTTAAGCGTCCGACTTTCGCTCAGGTCACGATCTCGCGGTTCGTGGGTTCGAGCCCCGCGTCGGGCTCTGTGCTGACTGCCAGCTCAGAGTCTGGAGCCTGTTTCAGTCTGTGACTCCCTCTCTCTCTGACCCTCCCCTGCTCACGCTGTCTCTCTCTCTCTCCTAGAAATAAATGAAATATTTTCAAAAAAGACATCGTTACAAAACATAACGGACTCCATCCATCTTTGGAAGAGAGAGCTCAGCTGGGGAGCGGAACCAGGTGACCTTGTGATGTCAACTGCGCTCAGAATGCTTATCGTCTAGACAACCCAAGCAGCCTCTTGGGAACAGGTGCGTGATCTCCACACCCTCCGGTAGTCAGAACATGGAGAACTTCTCGCTCCTCAGCATTTCTGGACCTCGAATCTCCTCCTCGGTCCTGAGCACTTTTCCTGACATTATGTCTTCACGTGCCACCAGCCTGCCAGGTAAACTCTGGTGCCACTAGGGCCACAAAACTGTGGCTTTTGGGGAAGCTTTTAATTGAGTCCTCGACCAGCTCACGTTGCAGGACTACAGTTTAGTGAGAAAGGCAATTTACACATGGGGAGGAAGGGATTTTTCAAAATGCTGTGTTCATGGTAAGTAGTTCCTGCTATTTATTCATTTCCCATGAGGGGAGGAAGGGGGAACGTTTGTTGTCAAGTTTTTTTTCCTTCTAGAATCTCAGGGGACAGTCTGTGTGGGGCGCGTGCTAGGTTTAGCACTGTTTTGACCCACTGGAGAAGACTCCCCAGCCCATCAGTAGGAACCTAAGAGGCAGGCACCGAGGAAGACATCCAGGGAGAAACGGGGACGCTCTGAGGACTCGCTATTCAGTGTGGTCTGTGGGGCCTCGACACTGGCATCATCTGGGAGTTTGTTAGAAACGCAGAGTCTCAGGCTGTCCCCAGGTCTGCCGAGTCAGAACCTGCGAGTTTAACAAGACCTCCGAGTGATCCCAGGAGAAGTTTGCGCATTTAAGCTTGAGGGGGCTGCTCATGGAGTAGCTAGGTCCCCTAAGTATCCACGTGCCTGTATGGTAACCCCGATACGTTGGTTTCCCAAAATGAGCACAGATACTGCTCTGGGATCTGAGGCAGGTGGGCTTTTTATCAAGCCTTAGCAGCCATCCAGGGTCCACTGAGCGCTTCCGGGCAGTGGGCGAGCGGGGTTTCACTGGGAGAAGCTGGCTTCTCATCCTCAGAGGGGCACGTAACCTACGTGGTAGGTGTGGTCCATGAATAGACTCCCTCCCCTGGATCCTGGAGCGAGTCCAGAGGCCAGAATGCAGACACACACACACACACACACACACACACACACACACACACACAGAGCGAGCTACAGGAAGGTCAAGGGCAGGCCAGGCAGAAAGCTGTCATCTGGTCGGCCTCTAACATTCTCCTTTGGAGAGAATCCTTCCCAGATCTCAACGAAAATGCCCCATTCAGAATTCCCCAGGAAGCCACCCAGAATAGCTCTGCTTATCTGGGCATGCAAGAGAGCATGGCTTCTCTTCGGTTTTGTCACAAAGTCCCAAGGTAGAGCCTCTAGGTATGTGGGGGGGGGGGTCACCAAGAAGAGGACTCCCAACCTTGCTCAGCTCACCAGAGTGCTTCTTCTGTAACCCAGACATTGCAAAGACCGTGCTACCCACCGAGGCATCCAGCCCAGCTCAGGTCCTGCCTCGCCAGTGCTACAGCAGCGTTCTCCGGCATGGGGTGCACAACACGGTTTTCTCTCCGGGTGAGGCCTTCTCGGCCCCAGGCGGGTGTGCGAGGGAGGCTGGAGGGAGGCGAGGGCTGCTCCCTGCGGGAAGGATACCTCTGCTCCTGTGGTCTCCTACGTGGCCCTTCCTGGGGCAGACACCCCACAGGCCTGGAGCAGCTCCCGCTTCTCCTCCTCTTGAGAGAGTGCGGGGCTGTTTCCGCCTGTGCGGCTTGTGGTGGGAAGACAGCCGGTGAGGCTGGGAAGTGGCCGTGACCACGGTGGTGGGGAAGGGACTGTGGGTGCCAGACGGCTGGCGGTGCGCGGAGCCTCCCGCCCGTCCCCTCGCTCTGCAGGGATGGAGGCAGTGGGCAAATGCCAGGGCTTAGTCCATGAAAGGGGAGTCTCCCCCACCCAGAGATCACACTGTCGTTCCTGCGAGTGTTAGGAAGGCCTTCGATGCCCCCCCTGCCCCGCAACGCTTCCACCTGCTCTCAGAACGGAAGTCGGGGGGGCGCCTGGGGGGCTCGGTCAGTCGGTTAAGCATCCCACACTTGGTTTCCACGGAGGTCATGATCTCATTGTTCCTGAGTTCGAGCCCCACATCGGGCTCTGCGCTGACCATGCAGAACCTGCTTGGGATTCTCTCCCCGCCGCCCCCCCCCCCCCACTTGCCCCTGCTCACTCTCAGAAATCAACAAACTTCAAAGCAACAACTGCAGTCGAGGTGGGGCAGAGGCAACCGGAGGTGACGCCCGACCCCGGCCTTCCTGCCTGTCTGCTTCTCCCGTGGCCCCCCCGCCCCCCATTCACACCCACCCTCGTCTTCCTCCGCAGACTGCCTTTTGGGGGACCCGCAGACGCGGGAGCCGCGGCGAAGCTGCACCATCTACCGGCCCTGGTTCTCCCCGTACAGCTACTTCGTCTGCACGGACCAGGAGGGCCGCCCGGAGGCCTGCGGCTTCCCCGACGCGCCCCAGGACGAGGGCAGGGGGGACGGCCGGCTGCCCGAGGGGCTGGCTGAGAGCGTCTGCTCCTCCTCTTCCTCCCCGGAGGACCCCTGCCCCCGGGGGGCCGCCAGGGAGGCCGCCAAGAACCCGGGGCGCGACTCCGCGGACTCCATCACGTCCCAGGACATCCTGGCGGCCTCCAGGTGGCGCCCCGCGCAGCAGAGCGGCTACAAGTGCGCCGCCTGCTGCCGCATGTACCCTACGCTGCACTCGCTCAAGAGCCACATCCAGGGGGGCTTCCGGGAGGGCTTCAGCTGCAAGGTGTACTACCGCAAGCTCAAGGCCCTCTGGGGCAAGGAGAAGGCGCGGCTGGGGGACAGGCTGGCCTCCGGCAGCTGCCAGGCCTTCAAGTAGGCCCGCGGGGTGGCGGCTGGGCCGAGAGCGGACACCTCTCGGTGTCCTGTTTACGCCTCCAGGGATGTCAATAAACCGACGTTAGTCACAGCCTTCCGTCCAGTCTGAGGTCGCCCGGTCCACCTGCTGTCCTTCCCAGCGGCCCCGGCCCTTTTCCCTTTGGCCAACGGTTGCCTAGCAACACCACGCACCCCNCCCCTCAAGTTTGGGAAGAGCCTCCACAGTGGTGGTTTTCAAAGCGAGCTGCCCAGATCCGCAGTGTCAGCATCCCCAGGGAATGTGCCAGAACTGAAATCTCAGACCCGTCTCAGGTTCACTCAGTCAGAAACCCTGGGGGTTAGCCCAGCCACCCGAGCTCCGACCAGACCTCCAGGGGATTGGGGTGCGGCTGGGGTATGAGAGCACTGCCCTCAGACCCTGGCCTCCGCATTGCCCGCCCCCCGCCCTCCCCGGCGCCCAGGGTCAGTCCCTGCCAACCCAGCAAGAGGGCTCACACCTCCCCAGGAGAGAGTGGCCCACCCTTTCCTGTTGGCACAGGAAAGCTTCCCCAGCAGGACTTCTGCACAGTCTGAAAGCTTCTCAGGCATTCGAGCTCCTGAGGGGTGGAACGTGGTGGGGGGGGCACATGCCCCCCTGCGTACTGACAGTTCGGTCTAGAGGCTCTCCCCTTGCCCTTCCGGTGATCACGTAGCAAGTTTTCCCAGAGCCTCACTTTCTGGTTCAGGAGAGCTGTCTCTGCTTATCCCTGTCCTGCTAAAGTATCACTTGTGGTTCTTTTGTGAGACGCTGGGCTCAAATCCCATCATGTCCCACACCGTGAGAACATTCCTTACCC
>NW_027529438.1:3129394-3171377 GCF_008692635.1 Crocuta crocuta
AACCCAGGGAGAGTCTAAGGGTGTACTTGAACTGTGGGCTCCAGGGTCCCAGCCTGTCCACTCTGGGGTGGGTGGTCTCTCTGGGCAGCCCTGACATCACTCGCTGGACCCCCCCAGGGGAGGCACCAAAGGAGTCCTCACTCTGACTTCCTGTTTCCTTGAAGGAAAAGCCACCCAAGCCCTTGAAGACCTCCCCTGACATGTGTCACTGTGCATGTGTGTCCCCTGGATGGGGCTCTTAAGGGAGTACAGGGAGAGGCCCACCCGGAGGCCTTGGTCTGTGCGACAATCAGGAGGGGAATTGCTCTCATCTGGCCGCACACCCTCTGCCCACCCTGCATCTGTGTCACAGGCACCTCGGGCTGAGCTCAGGGCCACGGCTCATGCCACCTGCTGTCTTGGCAGGTGCTTGAGTTTAGCGTGAAGACAGGTGCTCTCTGCCTTTCACCTTTAACAGCATCGCTGTGACCCCGAGTAGCCTTCACAGGGCAGAGTTCTGAGTAAAGCTTCAGCACACAGAAAACACACCCAGGACACAACTACACTGACCATATGCGTCCAACCTCCCCTCTCCTGGGGTCAATCAGAAGGCAAGTGCTAGGGAGCCCTGAGCCATCCCCAGGTGCCTTTAGATGCAATCTCATTTACTCTTCCTTATCGCTTTGCTTGGCATACTCTATCCCCATTTTACGGATGAGAAAATGAGGCTCAGTTCCACTCGCTCAGCCAGACTCTCAACTTTCCCGCAGAGCTGGGCCTGACCGAGTAGCTGGCTCAACAAACCCTCTGCCTTCAAAAGGGCTCAATGTCCTGGCCAAAGTGAGCTGGTTTCCATGATGTCGGCTTTTCAAGATCCCATGACGTTTTGGGAATGGGCCCATTCAGAACCCTACCTAGTACACATTTCAGACGTGTAGTCAGGGGGGTCAATGAAATTTTATAATCTCGACGATCTGAGTCATATCTGAAAACATCTATGGGGTCGTGCTTTTTCAAGCACTTAATAATACTTGCTTATATGTCAATGATGCCTGGAGTTTAAAAAGACCCCGGGTTTGGGACATTCTGAAAAAATTTAGAAAACGGGCACAAGCCCAGGGTCTCTCAGCCTCAGCACTACTGACATCTGGGGCTGGACGCTTCTCTCGCTCTTGCAGGGCGGGGAGGGGGCAGGGCTGACCTGTGCATCGTAGGATGTTTAGCAAGTGTCTCTGGCTTCTGCCCACTAAACGTCAAAAGCATCCTTCCCCCAGTGGTGACAACCAAAGGTGTCTCCAGACACTGTCAAGTGTCCCCTGGGGAAGCAAAATCATCCTCAGATCAGAACCGCCATAGAGCCTGATCCCGCAAAGGCTGGTCTATGTGCAATGGCAGCCAGGGCGCCACTTCCCTCCCCTCTTTGTTTTCTGAACACCAGAACCCTCGAGAGAACCGTGTGTCGCAGAGCTGATGGCCGCTGGCTCGGAGGAGGAGGTGGGAGGGAGGGGAGGTCAGGCAGCAGGTGAGATAGAAGAAGCAAGAAAAGACCATGGAAAAGCGTTTAGAAATCAGAAAGGTTTATTTAGCAAAAGCCACTAGACTAGTGACAACATCCAGGGAGTTAAGTGCACTTACATGAACAGAAGCTTTTCCCAGAGAGTTGAACCAACAGAGTTAATGACACAACAGTTGCAGGAAGTAGAGGGCTCAGCGTTGGAGGGACGAGAGGAGGCAGTCAGGCAAAGAGGAAATAAAAGGAACACAAGCCCGAAACAGGAGCCATCGGGGGAGGGAAGGCTACGGAGGGGGCTTCACAGAGAGCGTTGATATAAGCGGGGATATAAGGAGTATCATTTCCATCGCAATATACGGTCCATCCTGTGCAGAGAAATTCTTTGCTGGCTCTGCAACTGTGATGGCCTCGCGTGCCCGGAAGTCGGCCGGCACCTGGGGGTAGACTGAGGCAGGCGCCAGTAAGGAGGGCCCCCCTGGTGTCCACTTGTCCTCCGTGGACAGAGGAAGGATGAAAGAGAGGAGTGCAAGAGTTCAGTGAGCAGAGGGAGAAGCAAGGAGGGAGAAGGAGAGGGTGACATCGCTGGGAGATCAGATCTGCGATGTTCTCTTTCCTGCCCGGTGGCTGGTGAATCGCCAGGGTCCCTAGATCCGTCCTGTCTCTCACCTCCACACGCCCGGTGTGCCCCTGCTGTGGGCTGTGGGGTCACACCGGGGAAGAGGCCGACACACAAACCAGTCTCCAGCAAAGGCCCCATCGGGGGGGAAGGCTGCGGCTGAGGCAGGCGGGACCAGTGCGGAGCCCCCGAGGGCAAGGGTCCCGAATGGGTCCTGAGTCAGTAGTACAGAAAACAAGTCTCTCCAATTCTTTCATCTCTCCTAAGTTTCCGTTCTTCTTTCGCTTTGCAGGCTTTCAGGCACTATTCCCCACCCACTCCTCACCCCCTCTCCAGCCACCTTCCACAAACCCGATCCTCTCTGGCCCCTGGCGTCACCCTCCGCTCCTGCTGACACGCAGCAGCAGAAGCCTCAAGAAGCCAGACCTTTCTTTCGCTCTCTGGAATGCTCAAACTTCCCACGCTCTGAGAGGTCCCGCCCAGGGGATCTGGGGCGCTGGCCAGGCTCGGCCACACCAGACTGACGACATCGCTCCTTCAGGCTGTGGGTCTTACCTTCCTGGTTCTTCCTTTCCTCGTGTATCTGGACCCGCTTCCATCCAGGGGTTAATTAGGAAATATGCTAAAACAAACAGAACTACCCCTCTCCAACTAAACACACATTAGGATAAAAACATAATTCTGCTGCCGTTCAAAGACCCTGAAGATTCCCAGTCTCTCATCTCTGGCCACATCTCACAAACCCGCACACACGTACACACCTTCCCTCACCTGGGCACACACGCGAGTCTGCACACACACACACTCGCGCGCGCACACGCACGCACATACATACACATCCATCCTGTTTCCGCGGATACCCTGGCGTGCCAAGAAAGGCGAAGGTAAAGCTGCACTTATTTCATTTGGACTTTCTAGCTCGAGGAAATGCAGCTGCTTAAGAGAAGGGTTACGCTTTCATTTATAAAAACTGTAAAGCAGAGTCAGGGCTGAAGCGCTCTGTTTTGGAAAACCACGTCCTTACCAGCTAACCCTCAAAGGCTGGGGCCGCAGCTCAGCGTCCTTGACGAAGACTTATGTCCCCAAACACGTTAACACTAGCACGGCTCGGCTCTCGCCCTTTAGGCATCTTTAAATCTGTTAACAGACGCTAAGGTCTAATTGTAACCTAAGGAACTTGTCCTTCCTGTCCCCGCCAGCCTGCGGGGCTGGGTGGTAACCTCTAAACAAGGTGGAGACGGCCCAGGACAGGAGAATTGCGCGGGGCACGTTTTATCGGTGTGCTCGAGGCACGCACCCACAGGGACGGCTCAAGGGTGGCATGGCTGCGGTCCCTGACCGAAGTGGCAGTGATTCTGAAGAGAGGGAAATAAACAGTCTCAGCTACCCACCTGTATGTGTTTGCAGTGAAAACGGACCACTACCGCCCAGTGGAGGGGACGGGTTGAGAGGTAAGGCTGGGGGGTGGGAGGGACTCTGGGTCTCTGAGGCTTTCTCAGGGGTGAGGGCGCCAAGGCAGGATGCAGAGGAGGGGAGGGCGAGCTGGGCTTGCAGGACGGGGACAGGACTTCCACGCGCTGGTATCAGACCTAAGCCACCCGTGGCGGCAGACGGGCCGCCCTTCCCGAGGGCCTTTCACAGCCCCGGCGGGACCGATGTTACACTCTCAATCTGCCTCTGAAGCAACACCTGACATCTAGCTGGAGAAGACGTCCAGATTCAATTCCTCCAGAAGCTTCCCCGAGGTGACACATCCCCACACCCTGCTGGCGCTGAAAACACTGTCATTTACAGCCCAGAGCGTTCAGCCTCTGTTCTCTCCACAAGGGCCTGGAGAAGGAATCCGTCCCGTAAGGTCTGGGTGGAGGTGGGGGTTGGGCAATGAGTAGCGTCCTGGATCCCCAGACGCCCAGTACCTGACGGCTCCCCTTCACAGTCCGCCCTTGAGGTGGGGCAGGAGGGGTTGCCCGGGCATCACAGGGCAGGACAGGGCAGAGGAGCCTGATATGGCAGCTGGCCCGTAACAGGTCCTTCCACAGCCTGGTGGCCCTCACCAGGGACCTTCTTCCAAAGCCACGGGCTCTGGGAGGCCCTGCACCCCCCTCCCCCCCAAGTCACAAATAGGAGAGAGGGGCCGACTGACCTCTGGGAGTCCCAGTGCTCCCCCGTTTCCCCTTCCAAAGCAAAATTCTAATCCTTTCCTGAAACGCAGGCTCTCTGGAGTGGGGGGGGGGGAGCTCCCCCGGCGGAGCCAAAGTCGCCGTCACCAGGGTCCTCACCGCCCTCCGCCGCGCGGGCATCCTCGGCGGTGGCCCAGCCCCGGCGCCCCCGGCCCGTCCCCGCCCGCCCTACACGGCGATCTCATCGTCCAGGCTGTCGCCCAGCTCCTGCCTCTGCAGGACGTTCAGCAGGCGCGGCAGCTCCTCCTGGGACCACGAGTCGCGCTCCTCGCTCTCATCCGTGTTGGACTCGTACTCCGAGGCGATGCCCGACTCGCGGAACCGGAGGAGCTCCAGGCCGCCCAGCAGCGGGCCCGCGGGCGGCGGCAGGAAGCGGAAGCACTCCAGCTTCACCAGGCGGTCGCGCCTACCTAGGGGGCTGCCGGCGGGGTGCGCCAGCTCGGCCAGGCCCGTGCCCGGGGGCGGCGAGGGCAGGTCCTCCGGCTGCGGGGTGGTGGGGTCCCANGGGGGGGGAGAGCACAGGAGGGCCCATCAGCGAGGCAGCCTGCGGGGCTGGGGTCAGGCTGCGGGGGAGGGCACGGGTCACGAGGGTGGGACCCTGAACAAGGTACACACCAAGAGGGCCTGACTTCCGGGGCGGGACCTGCAGCGGGTCCCAAACTAGACCTTGGGGCTGCTTTAACAAGGGCCCCAGGCCTGCTCCCACCTACTGATCGTGATCTCCATGGGCTAGACTTGGGAATGCTCTTTTTTTTAAAAAAAAAAAGCCGTGGGACAGGCTGGGGAAACCGCTGGGCAAATAGGAAGGGCACCAGTTTGGCCAGCACACCCGGGCTTGAATCCTGGCGCCAACCTTCCTGGTCCTGTATCGCTGAGCCAGCCACCTAACCCGCTGGAGTCTGTCTCATCTGTAAAATGGGCGCCACAACATCTACCACTGCAGGATTATCGAAGATCACGTGTCTGAAATTCTGGCACAAAGGATGACCAGTGCATATATGGCGGCCCGCAGCCTACCCACATTTAGAGACTGCTTCAGGCCACCAACAAGCAAGAGGGAAGGCCTGGAGATGTGGGCTGCCTTCTAGAAGCTCCCAGTCCAGCCCGAAGGCGGCTGGGCTTCTCAGGCTGGGCAACTCTGCCACTAGCCAGCAATGCCATCGGGCCCGTTCTCTTCTGCCTTAGCCACTAAGTAGACAACTGCTACCAGCGTGCTCTGTGCTGCGGAGGTGTGAGAGGTACAGGGCAGGGCGAGGAAAGCCCCGTGCAGGGTGGGGTCCTCCCCAGAGCTCCCAGACAGCGCGACACATGAGAGGTGCTCAGGAGATTCCAACGGAAATACACTGAAACTGACTGCCTGAGGACGAGGAGCGCCCGAGCCCCTTTGGAGGAGGGGAGCCTGGGGGCACGCACGGCAGTGACTCCCAGGGACATCTGAGGTCAAGTGTGGATGCTGGACGAGAAGGGGCCCAGACCCTCTCCAGCCCTGCCATTTTGTCATCCCACAAAACGTGCGGACAGGCCAGGCAGAGCCGCCATGCGTTTCCTGCTGGAACGCCGGGGCAGGGCAGGGGGGAGCCAGGGCAGGGCAGGGGGGAGCCAGGGCAGGGCAGGGCAGGGGGGAGCCAAACACCCCCAAGGGCTTCCGAGACCAGCGTGTGGGTTTCCCAGTGCCTCCACAGAGGGGGGGGGCTGGGCGGGGCCCTCACTTACTGGCGTTCTGTCCCGAGAGCTTCAGCTCCAGCTCCTGCACCTGCTTGACGAGCAGCGAGATGTGCTGGAGCATGTCCTTGTTCTGGAGCAGGAGCTGGTGCACGCGAGCCTGGGCCTCCAGCCGCGCAGCGGCTTCGGCAGCGAGCTGGTCCTTCAGCAAGTGAACCTGCAGGGGGGTGGGGGGGGAGAGGAGGTGGAGAGGATGGGACAGAGAGGAGACGGGGACGTGAATGCAAACAAGAGTCACCAGGGGACGAGACACCTGCCCTGTTCCGTTCAAGAGGGAGAAGCCCTTCCGGGGACACACGGGGACCTGGGCTTGTCATTCGGAGATGCAGCCCAAGGAAGCAGGGTCACTGGCCCTGTGCGTCCCTCTGCATCTCCCGGGTGATCACTCGGTACCACTCACGTACCACTCAGGGCCCGGCAGCAAGAGGCGGGCCAGAGGCAAGCCCCAGCCCCTGCGGTCTGTGCCCCGTCTGCTGTGACAACTAACATATTACCGCCACGTGGAGGGAGGTGCCTTTTGCTTCCCATGTCTTTTAAAAAAGGAAAACAAACTGATACACTCGCTGAGCCAACAGCTAAGAACGGTGTCACAGCAAACCCCTACTCAGTCTCTCCTCTCCCCTTCCACACGTGATGGGAAACAGGAAGTCCTACAGAGGCCCCTCATTAGTGAGGCGGTCACGAGAAAGTCTGTCCTTTGTCATCGGTGGGTGCCGGCTTCTCTCCCTGACCGTCCGTTTCATTTTTGTTTCTCATGGCACCTTGGACTGTGCTATAACCTGGTAGGGGTCACACGCCTGCTGACTGATTCACAGCCGGGCCTCCTCCCACAAGTCCAGCAGGGTGGAGGTGAACGGTTTACAGAGCTGCCCGCTGCGGGAGACAGAGGACCCTCACCCGCTCTTCCTCACACAGTGGAGCAGCCGGTGAGGGCACGTGCAGCGTGCTCAGGGCCCTGTAGGGTCTGTTCTTGGTGTGTAACCAGGTAGGGGGGACAAGACCCAGGGCAAGATGTGGAGCGATCATAATAGGACCCCAGCTTGGAGAAACTGAGTCACAAGCCAACAACAACATTCACACATTTGTGATTCCGTACCAAGCGGTGGATAAAGGCGCCTCCGCGGAGGGTTTCAGAAGGTCCCTGAAGAAAGGGAGCTCGTGCATTGGGCCTGCACCAAGGCAGCTTGTGGGAAAGAGGGTTTTCTTGGACTAAAAAAAAGATGCAGTGTGGATAAAGTGGATAGACTGAGGCAGGTGGACTGGGGGTGTGAGGTGAAGGTGGGAGAGGGGTCAGAAGAGCTAGCGACTCGCCTGCTCAGACAACAAAGGCTCGGCTTTCCGAAGAGCAGTTTGCTCCAAAGGGCTGCAGATTTTATCGGAGAGCAAAGGACCGTATCTACCCCATAGTCTGTCCAAGTCGGACCACGCGACCTGCCGCGCCTGGCGTCTGCTCCTTCCAGCCACCGGCACTTGGAGAATCCCACTCTTGGATTCAGCAGCTCCTTCCTTCCTTCCTGGCGGGTCTGAGTACCTGACCTTGCAGTCGGCTCTGCTGCTAAGTGGGAGCCACTAATGAGATTAGTTGCCACTTTCCATTAGTGGCTCCAGAGGCTGGGCCTGTCTTGCCCCAGGGGAGGATGTGTAAGGAGTCTAAAGTAAATCTGTCCTCCATGAGGTGCTGCTAAGGGCAGACGGGACAGTTTGGTTTAGAAATCAGCCTCATTTGCTGCCTCAGGGAAACTAAGGAAAGATCTAGAGAGCAAGGAAAACAGGGAAAGAAGTGGCAATAATATTTTAAGCTGGATATCAGGTAGTGGGTGGCTGTTAAGCCTTTATTTTTTTTGGAAACTGAGGCGAGGTGCCTCCCCAGAGAGCCCCCCAGACCTTGCTGAGACAGGACAGCTGCTCTTGGAAGCCTTCAGAAGCGCCTCCTGAAAAAGGGCCGAGCTTAACTTCCCATCTGTGAGTAACGTAACTTCTTCCCGTCCTGAGTATCATTGAAAGGAATCTACTGAGCAGGCGGGATTGTTAATTACCCAATTTCTATTTCCCCTGGAGTGAAACAGAAACATTAGGCAGAAATGCGGACTAAAGTTTTCAATGCATAGAAACAGAAAAAGCTAAGAAGTCGAGATGCTGCTAACTGGCGCCTGCAGAGGGCTCCCTGCACACCCACCACGGACTTGGGAACTCGCATCTCAACATGACAGGCCACCTGAGAGCATTGGACCGGAGCTGGAAAGCTCCAGTGTGAGGGTGACTCCCTATGCAATTGTAGGTAGTTCACATCCACCTGGACCGCACTTTCTCCAGCTCTCCCCCGGGGGACTGGCCAGAGGCTCAGGCAACCCCGGATCCTGCTGCCCAGTGAACATGGCAGTCAGCGCTGGGGGGCCCTTTGTCAAAGGCTCCCTGGAGAAAATCCCTCGATTCCCCTTCTGACATCAGAGAATGAGGACTGGGAACAAAAGAGGAGTCCCCTCCTGCAGAAGCGGGGGGAGGGGGGGTAAGTGGATGCTGGAAGCATCTTTCTGTAGGTAACCCAGTTCTGGTGGAGGGCCACCAATACGTAAAAAGGCCCTTGAATCAAATGCTCCTGAGTCTGAGTGCCCCTCGTAAAGATTAAATAAGAATTTTAGCTTTGCAATTGCAGAGTTAGAACATTTACGGTGTTTTCAAAGCCCAGGAATGTGAAAGCACACACCAGTCCCTAAAGCCAGCACAGCCGAGCCCTTCTGCAGCGATCAGAAGTGGCATCGGGCACAAGGCTCAAACCTCGGACCCTGGCAGTCCGAACCACCGCAGAGCCCAAACCAGGCCAGGCTGGGACGAAGCATCTGGGACTTCTTTTAAATTGGAAGCCAGTTAATAGTCTCTGAATTTTCGCATGTAGGTCTGGCCTCGAAGCAAAGAGAGGGGGCGGCACTATTTTCAGCCTCAGCTCGCTCTGCTCTAGGCCTGTGCTGGCTTCCTGCACCTTGAACCCAGCGCCAGTACCGCCCCCGCCGCCCCCCAGATGGGACAGTCCTTTGTATTCCGCATGCTCTTCTTTCCAAGAATTCAACACCTTTCGCAAAAGTAGGCCGTATTAATTTCTGAAAAGGGAAGGGCGAGCCTCTCCTTTCCAAGGCCCACGGGGTCTTTGGCAAACGACGATCCCACTGCGCGGACGGAGTCCGTGGGAAGGTCCCGGCGGGGGTGCAGCGCCCCGCTCCGCGTTCCCGCCACAGCGCCCCGAGCGGGAGTTGAACCCTGCACCCTCCGGCTGTGACACCCACCCTCGGCCCGCCCAGCGACGCCGGACCCCTGCCCACTCGCTCTCCGGCCTACTTGCCTGGACTCCAGCTCCTCCGCGAGAAGTGGGGGCAGGGCCAGGCTGAAGTTGGGGAGCAGGCACATGGAAGTGGCGTGGAGAGAACCACAGCGATTTGCCCTCCCCCCGCCGCGCCCCCCACCGGACGCACCAGCGGAGGCAGGCGGCGCGGTCTCAGCATGCATGAGGCAGGGGCTGGGGGTGCGCCGGGGGTGCTGGGGACGGGCAGAAGCCACAACGACAAAAAGCGAGGTCTAGGGCCCGGAGGCGGGGTGTGGCGTGTTCTCGGTGCCGTTCCTCCATCTACAGCGCACGCGATCGCTCGCGAAGCGGAAGTAACCAATCACGNGACACACAGGGTGAGGAGAGAGAAAGCGAGGGGGGGGGGGGGGGGGGGGGGGGGATTAAGGAGAGATCTTTAAATAGCAACAGTGCAGGAATCCGGCCCACTTAACTCTTGCCAGTCAGCAGCTGTGCCCCGGCCAGTTCTGGAGCTCTAGGGGCCCAGCTCATGGCCATGCAGGTGCCAGCGACATCCCAGCTCTGCTGTGGGGCTTGGCTCTACTCTCAGTCACGCCCTTGAACTTCGGGCCCAACTAAAAACAGGAAGCTAGTGCAGCCAGGCAAGCGTCAAGCTGGGCCGGGAGAGCGGTCAGAGGGGCTTGAGTATTTACAGGCTAAAGGCTAAGCTAGAAGTGCATAAGAGCTAGTTGAACATGACCTTTGCCCCTGTACTTCGAAGGCCAGGGCAGGCTCCTCTAGAGGGGCTCGGAACCAGTTTAGGGAGAGGCTGGGAGAGATCTCGAGGTCTTGGACCCAATCAGAACACTGTTAAGGAGTCTAAGCCGGGTCCCTGGACAACAGCAGGACTGGAGTAGCCCTGTGAGAGTACATGGGGGGGGATTTGTGTGTGTGGGTGCATACAGGAAGCCACAAGGGACCCCAAGGGTGCCACCTGTTTGCAAGAGACTCTGCCTGTATCCTTAGCTCAATCCAGAAGTCACAGAGGAGGACTTGGATGCTTCCAGAGAGAAGGAAAACGTGTTCCTACCTGAAGTGCCGAGGTCATGGTATCCTTGGCCCCCCGGAATTTTGGGGACTGTGGGCAGGCTTTTTTTTTTTTTTAATGTTTTAAAGTTTATTTATTTTGAGAGAGAGAGAGAGAGAGAGAGATGGCAAGAGTGGGGCAGAGGCAGAGAGAAGGAAAGAGAATCCCAAGCAGAATCCATGCTTTCAGCACAGAGCCCTATGCGGGGCTCAGACTCACGAACCATAAGATCATGACCTGAGCCGAAATCAAGAGTCAGATGCTTAAGAGACTGGGCCACCCAGGCACCCCGACGGCTGGCAGTTTAACGAAGAAGACAGAAAGCTTGCAGCTTGTTGGCGACAGCATCAGGCAGGACAAGTAAAGGCTGACCTAGTTCAGCACGGTGAGCTCAACCCCCACCCAGAGAAACCGCGCACGCTACGTCTATCCTGTTTTAAATGCATGGAAGATGTCCAGAAGACCTATTAATCCACCTCCGTCTCCTATATACTTGTTTTTACCCAAAGACACGGATACTAATACAAAGCCCATTCTTGTTAGAATGGGAGAAAGAAGAACTTGTCACAGAAGAAGGGTTTAGGGCCAAGTGGCTGGAGGACATGGGATCTAAAGGCCTCAGGGCCGACACCGCACCTCTTCTGCGTTCCCGGGCAGCAGAGGGGGAGAGATGTTCGTTCAAGAACCTCGAGTTCCCTGTCCGGGTGGAGATTCTGCAAGTCTCTGACCCTGCCCGTTGCCTCGCCAGGACTGACACACTGTACTGGCCGTTCAGCCACGCACGTCACCGTGGGAAGGACCCAAGAGGCACAATCCACAGACTGAGTCAGAGGCTAAGGGCTCCCAGCCCCTGGGAGTGGCATGAAGTAAGCCTCAGGGACCACACTCTTCCCTTCCCTGAGATCCACTGTCTTTAGGACAGAGACCATTAAAACAGGGCAGTGCTGCCCCATTGAGGCAGATGCCTGATTTGTACCAGAAAACCGTTAGGGTTTCAGGCTGACTGTGGCACAGCCCGGATCGGTCACAGGTCCTGTGGCTTTGCAGACCCACTGCTGCCCCAGGCCGCCACCACAACCTTCTTGTCCTGTAGATTAGACGTTTGTGTCTTTAGCATTTAGCCGTGACTTCAGATTCAAATGACTTGCTGATAATATCCATCATGAATATGCATCAAGCCCTTTCTTAGATAAATAATAATTACTTGGCAATTGATATGCTGAAAGAGAAAAGTATTATGGGTTGGAGGATGGATTTGTATTCAAGGGGAAACTCCCAGAAATGATGTGAGTGGTGGAATAGCCCCTGGTGGAGCACAGAGGCTTTGTGATCCTGTCACACGGTGGGGGTGGGGGGTGGTGGTGACAACGTTAGGGACTGCCATTAAGGAGATGAGATGAATTCTGCTATTTGACAAAGAGCAATGATTTCCTCCCCCGCTTCCCCTCCTCCCAAGTATAAGAAGCCATTAATGACATTCCTTCCTTTTCTTGCTGTTGTGGAAACACCTGCGAATGCTCCTACCCTTAGCACACGTCATTTTGTTTCACAGGCAGAATTTTCTTTAAAGGCTCCAATCATTTAGGAGCCGTGGCCCACTGATTCTACTCTCTCCAACTTGGCTGCAAAAGGCTTCCGAGGGGCTTGAGTCTCAGGCCCCGCCCGCGTCAGACTGTGCTAGGAGAAGAAGGTCTTTTCAAGAACTAAGTCGCCGTGGATCCTGCTCCCGTTAGGCGGCCGGTGCTTTCTCAAGGTGTGCATACGGGAAAGGACCGCTCTGGGGTGACCCCTCCACCCAAGGTGAGAAGAGTGAGCAGGAGAAACAGCGGGGATCAGTAAGTGCTCCCCAGAGAAGCCTGCTCCCTGCCATTCTAGAACGCAGAACCCCCCGGAGGTCAGCCTGGTCCCACAGATGGAGAGTGCCGCGCACGGAGCTGCCCGGCCCGACCACTCCCCACTCCCCAGCTCCGGAGGCCCCACCCTCCTCCTTGTCCTTACCCACGACCCCCGCCCCCAAGATCCTGCCCCGTCCTGAGTCTCAGAATTCAGCCTATGAATGGCATGAGCGATCCTGTCCTCACTGTTTCTTCACTGCCCAGACACTCAGACTCACAAATCCCAGAGAAGATGCAGATTATAATCCCCCTCCAGAGGGGGGTTATAATCCCCTCCGGGGAAAGCAAGCAGAAGAAAGCGCAAGGGAAACCAGCTTGGGCCTCCTCTGCAAGGCCGCGGCCTGACAAGCCTTTGGGACTCAGACAGCACTTTGCTCCTGAGATCAAAGCCAATTCTCAAGCGGCTCCAATATGACACCTGAGATCCCATAAATTAGATCCCATTGGAACGAATTCCAAGGCCAGTGTAAGATCAAATCCTGCCCGGTATAAGCAGGGCACTGATGGGCAAGTGGGGACCTGTATGGACAAGGCAGTTAGGATGCTGGGGGGGGGAGGGGACTTTGCAAGGGTGTTTGGCACAAAGTCGTACTTGAAGCTCCTTTAAGACTGGTTTCGCAAAGTCCCAGCTGTCGTGACTCCAAAGGCGTCCCTTCCCGCCAAACACCAGGAAGACAGGCAGGAAAGGGAGGGTGGATCTGTGTGTATCTCTTTCCTTGAAGAGTTCAAGTCCTTATCCAACAGTGTCCAAGCCAAGCCAGCCAAGCCCAACTCAGAGCAGGGGTGGGTACGCGGGAAACCAAACCGTTTCCTCCTGGTTCAACTGCATCCCCCTCGCCCCCCCATCCCTTCCCTGACAAGCAGTGACCCAGCAGCGTGAGCGACCCCTTCCGGCTCCCTGGGCTGGGAACCTGCCCCTCGGCCGGGGGAGGCGCGTCAAGCCCGTGAGAGTGGAGCCTGGCGGGGAGGGTGGAGGCGGAGGAGGACCTGGGCCGCGGCCACTTGCGTCTGCATCTGCTGCTGCTGGAGGAGCTGCTGGAGGAGCTGCAACTGGTGGTGGGTGGACAGCGGCGTCCCCGGACCCAGGCCCGGGGGCTTCGAGGAGCAGGAGGGGAGGAGCATCCTGGGCGAGGCTGCCAGCATGGGCTCCTGGGGGCGGGGGGAAGCCTGGAGAGAGAAGAGAGCGCAGGGCAGTGGCCGCTCTGACACAGAGGGCGTGGCCATGGCGGGGTGAGATGCGGTGTCCCCTAGTAGCCAAGTGGACAGGGGCCTGGGAGGAGGAGGTGTGGCAGCCGGGGCCACGCACCAGGCCACCCTGCCTGGACCCTCAGTGACTGACCTCCCCCCGCCCTGTAATGGAGGCAGGTCAGGGGGCACCCGCCTCTCACACCATATCCAACGATACCACACCCGGACTCGGGGAGGTCGATCTCTAGCCACCCCACTATGGAACCGGAAGGGGGCGGCTCCACCTTCACTCCGCTGGGCCCTGGGGGTCCCCTCCTCCAGGGCTGCTCCCTGGGGCCCTAGGCTGTGTGAGGGAGGCTAGGCCAGCAGGCCCTGCCTCGAGGGGAGGGACAGCCACCAGGCTGCAGGAGCAATGCCTCTGTGCCCTGCCCCCGCCCCAGCCGTCTCCCTCGGGCCAGGTGGCAACTGTCGCTAAGGCGGCTTGTAGGGTCCATAAATCAGCTAACTGCCAACTGCGGGCCCCCTGCAGACAGGCAGGAGAAAGGCACCGGTCACAGACGGCTCTTGCCGCAAGCAGGGGACAAATGTCACCAAGAAAACGTCAGGTGGATGACCTGGGACCGGACCACCCTGCAGGCCAGACGGGCTTCTCCCTCCTGATGAGCTGCCCCACGGCCTGCGCCGGAAAAGGCCGACGCTCAGCAGAAGGCAAGGCAGCCATGGCTCGGGAATCGAAGGGGAGCCCCCCTTTCTCAGCCTTCTCCTTCTGGGTTCTCTGCTGGGTCTTCAGGTTGGAATGTGCTTTCCAGGCATCGCTCTCAGTCTGGATTCTATCAGGATGTCCTTGGGAGCCTTGCCTTCTCGGCCATAAGATGTGAGGCTGGAGTGCATGATGCCCGAGGCAGTCTCGCCATTTCGAACCCCCAAAGGGCGACTGCCAGCCTCCATGGCACCCGCACCAGGGAGCCCCAGAGCGCTGGCTGCAGGCAGGGGGGCCCGGACAAGCTCCACGCCAGCAGCTAAGCCCCAGGGGACCAGTCCTGACGCAGGAAGATTCGTTCTGCATGGGTGTCAGGCTGTGATGTGGTGCCAGTGAAGGCAGAACTGCCAGGGAGAAGGGGACCCAGGGTGGCGAGGGGACCCTGCAGGGTGGCGCGGCGTCCAGCGCCGGCACACCGGGCCCATGTGCAGAAGCCAGGGCCCCACAGGGGAAACGAAAGCCAACCCAGCGCGTACAGGAGGAGACTCGGACAGCACGTTTTGCTCAGGACGCCGCATGCGTGCAGCCCGTGTGATGGGTCACATCCCGCCTACCTTGGGGTCTTCATGGGAGCCTCCTTCCTTCCCTACGGCATCAAGGTCGGTCACACCTCGGCTGAACTCCAGGACGTCATTCCCTTGGAGCGGGGTCTCCACCGCGTCGATGTCCGTCTCCTCTGCAGTGGCCGTGGAGGCCCTCTCGGCTCCAGTGAGCTGGCGGCCTTCAGGGGTGACAGAGGGAGGGAGGGAAGGGGCTGTTAAGAACGAGGTCCTCCCTTCCTAGCACTTTGCGTTCAGGTCTGCACGTTTAGAGAACGCCCCCTGCTTCCCGGCATCCCCAGCCACCTTTCACACCCAGTCCAGAAAGATGTTCCCGTTTAACATCTTTTTAAAGTCCAGAAGCAAAAACGATGTTTCCTTGAGCCTGGACGTGACTGCTTTCCCAGGCTGGCAAGATGCTGATATGGACAGGGTGTAGGGGCTCCAGAGGAGGGGGTGGTGGCTGTCACCTTGACTCCTCTGAGCTCAGGAGTGGAAGCCACCCAAGGAAAGAGCCCCTGGGGGGCCCTCGGGGGCTACGGCCCCCACGAGGAAATCAGAGGCAGAGGCAGCTGGGCGAGGAGAGGTATGTGACTAAAAAACGAGGGCGAGGAGATCTGAGTCTCCATCTGACACAAGATCGACCCCCACCCCTCCGAGCCTGCCTCTGACCCCATGGCCAAGTGCAGCAGTCAGGAAAGGGGCCTGCAGGAGGCAGCAGTGTGGAAGAGAAGGGTTTTAAGCTTCATCCAGACTGTCTACATTCCATTTTTCACCTCTCCACCTCGCCTCACTCAGCATATGTGTGAAAATCCTATTTGTATTTTTCCTTTGTTCCCTGTTCCTATTCCTTTTTTTTTTAAAGTTTATTTATTTTGAGAGAAAGGGAGTGGCAGGAGAGGGGAAGAGAGAGAATCCCAAGTAGGCTCTGTGTGGTCAGCACAGAGCCCAGCGCAGGGCTCGAACCCACAAACTGTGAGATCATGACCTGAGCCCAAACCAAGAGTTGGACGCTTAACCGACTGAACCAGCCAGGTGCCTCTGTTTCTTTCTATTTCTTGATTCTATAAAAATCTACTGATTCCCTGGCATTTCCCAGGACGTATTTTTCTTTTTCTACATTTGAAATTAGGTTCATTATTACTGTACTCAAATAAAATTCCTTAAAAGATTCCAGAGGCGCCTGGGGAACTCAGTTGGTTAAGCATCTGACTTCGGCTCAGGTTATGATCTCGATCTAGGTCCTTGAGTTCAAGCCCTGCATCAGGCTCTGTGCTAGCAGTTCAGAACCTAAAACCTGCTTCAATTCTGTGTCTCCCCCCCCTCTGCCCCTCCCCTGCTCGCACGCTCTCTAAAAAATAAATAAACATTAAAAAAATTCCAGAGACCAAGCACCAAGTATAGAAGAAAGAGTGTTTTTAAAAACATTTAGGTAATCTCTACACCCGGCATGGGGCTCGAACTCACGACCCCGAGATCAAGAGTCGTGTGCTCCACCCACTGAGCCACCCAGGCGCCCTGAGAAGTGCTACTTTCTGAACTCTTATTTAAACCATCTCTACTCGATGCAATGAACTGTAACTAGAAGCCACAGGACATATGCTGATTTTATTTACTCAATAAGCATTCATTAGGCACCTGTATATGACAGACACCTACTGGGCATGAGAATAATTAAGCCAAAGCTCCCCCAGCCCGATGGAGGAGACAGACACATACTGTGGAGGCGGCAGGAGGCTGTGTCCCCCCCACCCCCGACTGGGGGAGTTATCCAGGGTTCAGGACAACGGACAGGGGACAGCTAACCTGGGGGGTTTCGTGGTTAGAGCAGCCTGTGCAGAGGACACAATGCCACATGGGGGAGGGCCAGCTAAGGCAGGTGGGGAAGTGGGCATGGGGGGGGGGGGGGGNTGCAAATGGCTCTGCAGGGAGGGGCCCAACCAGGAAGAGACAGGCTTTTATCTCGAAGGACTTTTTGTTCTTTCACATGTCACCCTAGAGATGACGTGAAGGACCGATGTAGGAGGGACCAGATGGAAAGCAATACCCTAGGTGGGAAACAGGGGGGCTTAGGCCAGCAGGAGCAGACAGGAGGGGAACAGATGTGAGAGTTTCAGAGAGCAGAAATCAGGGGACATGGGGACAAACTGGTGGCGGAGAGAGAGGTGGGAGGAGAGAGAGAAGGAGAGAGGAAGGTGCAAGGAGGAGCTCTGAAATTAAAAACACATTTTTTAATGTTTACTTATCTTTGAAAGAGAGAGACAGAGTGTGGCGGGGGAGGGGCAGAGATAGAGGAGACAGAATCTGAAGCAGCTCCAGGCTCTGAGCTGTCAGCACAGAGCCCGACGTGAGGCTTGAACTCATGAACTGCGAGATCATGACCTGAGCTGAAGTCGGAAGTTTAACTGACTGAGCCACCCAGGCGCCCTGCCTAAACCAGAGATTTCTGATTTAGGTGAGCCAGTAGGGACTGGCATCCTTCAGGGAAGATTCCAGAGGAGCGGGGCTGCGGGTAAGAGGACGCACCTGGCCGCTATTACACGGGATGCACACCACTACGCCTTCCCGTTTTAAACCTACTGGAATCACAAGGTCCATGACAGCCACATGGAGATACCCCTCAGCCGCTGGGGCTGTATGTGGAGAGGAGAACGGCCTGGCCTGGAAATAAAATCAGTTGAAGCCACTGACGTCAGAAAAGGGGACCAGGAGAAATGCAAGGGACATTGGAAAGCAAGCGGCAGATAAGGAAAGGTTGTGCGCGTGTGTAGACGGGGCGGCGCCCCAGAAGCCAGCGGAGGCGAGCGCTCTGTTCCCCGTGATGAACCCTGCACAGAGAGGCTGTTTCAGTTTGCTACTGGGGGGCCCTCAGTGACTGTGACCAGGGGTCTCGGGAAGGGCCAGCAGGCAACGCAACCAAGTGGAGGCTGAAGGGATGGGGGGGGGCGCGTGGAAGAAGAGGCGAGAGTGCAGATGCCTCTGGCAAAGAGCTGAGCTACNTTTCACAATTATACCGTCAATTAATTATACAGTAATAAAACGGTTTAAAAAAAAGAACCAGGGGCGATCAGCTCAGGTGCAAAGCGCTAGAAATGGCCACCTTTTTTTTTGCCTCAAAACTGCAGTAGTAACAGCTTAAAATCAATAGCCCTTACTGGGGCGCCTGGGTGGCTCAGTCGGTTAAGCGGCCGGCTCCTGGTTCCGGCTCCGGTCGTGATCTCACGGGAGGGCATGATCTCACTATCCGTGCAGAGCCTGCTTGGGATTTTCTCTCTTTCCCTCGCCCTTTTTTCTCTCTCTCTCTCTCTGCCCCTCCCTCTCAAAACAAACATTTTATAAAAACTAGCACTTATTACATTCCAGGTACAAGTGAAGGGTTTTACCTGTATAAATCATGTGTCCTTACAACCACCCCGAGAGGCAGGCAGTGACAGATAAACTGAGGCACCGAGCAGGTAAGGCTGCAGCTGGGCTCGAAGGCTGCCCGTCTGGCTCCAGGCCTGGTGCTTTAAACCAGTGCCACCCTGGCTCCCAAGCGGCTGGCTGCTTCCCCCTGCAAGACCTCCCACCCCACTCCTCGTCTTCACTGCATTTACACGCTCTCTGATGATCCCGTTTATCTGTCACGTGCTTGCACCCCCCACCCCGACTTTGAAAGCATGCTCCTTGCCATCAGGGCCCCGTTTTCTTGTTCATGGCCTCCCAGAATCAAGGCTGGTGCATCAGGGGAACTAGATGAACACCCGTGGGACGGATGACCACCGGGGACAGAGGAGCCGGTGAGGTGGGGGAGCAGAGGGTCACGTGAGCTGTGAGCCCCTGGTCCTGACAGAGCAGGAGACCCAGCAGATGCAGACGGAACAGGTACCCAGCCCACCGCTCACTGTCTAGACGGTGAAAGAGTTCTTTTTAAGAAGCTCTGTTCTTCCTACGGGTTCCAGGTCCTTCCCCGCACTGGAGTGCTGGCGGGGGAGAGGATGATGCCTCCCAGGGGACGGGCGCTCTCCCGGGAAACCCTCCCTGGGAGTCAAAGAAACCGCGCAAAGCAGAGCCGGGCAAATGGAAGAGGAGCAGTGGGCCCAGCTGGCTCTGAGCCCCGGGAACCGGCCCACGGCGGCCATTGCCAAGAGATGCACAGGCTACGTCTGCCCGAGGGTAGGGAACGGTAAGGCTCAGGGAGGCAAGAAAGGCAAGCAGGAGGGAATGGGAGAGGCGGCACACAGAGCGAAGCTGAATGTCATCTGAAAAGCACTGAAAAGCTGAAACAGAAGGCAAAGGGCCCAGGAGGCATTAAAGACCGCGAAGCCCGAGCGCTGTCCAAATCCTCCGAATAAACAAGTCTTTCCCCCCAGTAACGGCCTCACGTCACGTGAGGCGGCTCCAGTGGAAAGATAAACTGTGCGTTAAATGAAAAGTCGCTAAAATGGGAGACTCCTGTAAACAGAACAAAACAGAAAATAAATAAAACACACACACACACAAACCACTACTGATCTAGAATTCTAATCTGGTGCTCCAAGGTGCTCCATGAACAGAGAACAATCCTAATGCGGTCGATAAATGCTTCTAGGGGAAGCATTTAGGGACAGAAGAAACGTGTATCCTAGTGGTTTGTAGCCCGTAAGCAAGCAGGCGGGGCCATAAAAAGGAAGTGACCGTGGGGCTGGGCAGGAGGCAGCTTTCCCTGAGGAAGAAATGTTTCCCATCCCAGACCTGTGGCAGCCCGAACACTCATCATACTCAAAGGAGGCTCTGCTTCATGCCAAACTGTGATCAGATGGCACCCTAATTCATCCTTTTTTAAATATGTTTGTTTTTAAGAGACGGAGAGAGACAGAGCATGAGCAGGGGAGGAGCAGAGAGAGGGAGATACAGAATCTGAAGCAGGCTCCAGGTTCTGAGCTGTCAGCAAAGAGCTCGACACGGGGCTCGAACCCACAAACCGTGAGATCACGACCTGAGCCGAAGTCAGACTCTTAACTGAGCCACCCAGGTGCCCCCCCTAATTAATTCTTTAACTCAGACCTATCATAAAACCATGGGACTTGAGTGATTTCCTGGCTACTTCCCACATTGCAGAGATGGGCTAGGTCATGTATTTCAGACTCCGAGCTCCAAACTAGCTAATAAGTGATATATATTTAGAGTACAGTACAGTTTACCCTTGAACAACACGGGGATGAGGGGCTCTGACCACCCTGTGCAGTCGAAGATCCATCCATGTATAACTCTGGACTCCCCAAACACTTAATAGCCTACTGTTAATAGCCTTATCAGGAGCAGTCAGTTAACACGTGTTTTGTATGATATAGGTAATACACTGTGTCCTTTTTTTTTTCCTTTTTAACATTTCTTATTTCTTTCTGAGAGAGAGAGAGAGACAGCCTTAGCAGGGGAGGGTCAGAGAGAGAGGGAGACACAGAATCTGAAACAGTCTCCAGGCTCTGAGCTAGCTGTCAGCACAGAGCCCGATGCAGGGCTTGAACCCACAAATCATGAGATCAGGACCTGAGCCGAAGTTGGACGCCCAACTGAGCCACCCAGGCACCCCAACTGTGTCCTTATTTTTTTAAAAGTTTATTTATACTGAGAAAGAGAGTGCACGTGTGCACACGTAGGGGTGGGGCAAAGAGGAGGAGAGAGAGAACCCCAAGCAGGCTGCACACCATCAACAGAGCCTGATGCAGGACTCGAACTCATGAACTGTGAAATCATGACCTAGGCCTAGCTCAAGAGTCCGATGCCTAACCGACTGAGCCACCCACGTGCCCCAATACACAATATTCTTAGAAGAAAGGAAACTAGAGGAAAGGAAATGTTACTGAGAAAATCAAAAGGAGGAGGAAAGACATATACAATATTGCACGATATTAACTGTAAAAGTCCACACGTACGTGGGCCAGGGCAGTTCAAACCCAGCTTGTCCTCAGCAACTATCTATGCAGGCCTGATGCTGGCTTACGTGCATTATCTCACAACACTTGCAGATTAGGAAAGAAAGATCCAGAGGGGCCAGGGGCTCTGTTGAGGACCCCCCCCCCCAGCTGAGAGGTGGCAGAGTCGGGATTCAAGCCCAGTCATGCAGGTGCCAGGACCCTGGCCCTCGGGGCCTCCTCTTGTCTGCTGGCCCAGCCCCCCTCCCCACTACACACACTGCCTCTTCATTTCTGCGATGCTTAATTTTGTGTGTCCACTTGCCCAGGTCACAGGGCCCAGATATTTGACCAAACATTATCCTAGACGTTGCTGGGAAGGTATTGTTCAGATGCGATGAACGTTTAAATCAGGAGGCTTTGAGTAAAGCAGAGTACCCACCACCATGTAGGTGTGCCTCAACCAATCACTTGAAGGCCTTACTAGAACAAAGACGGAATGCTGCCAGGAGATCACGTTTAGGCTCGGACCTGTGACTGTCCCCTGGGTCTCCAGCCTGCCCTACAGACTTTGGGCCTGGTACACCTCCACAACCTCATGAGCCAATTCCTTAAAATCGACGATGTATACGTGTATTTCCCTAATACAGTTTACATCACTCTGCAGGGCCATATCCGCATTTACACAAGGAGGGGGGAGCCCCTGTCCCTTCCCCGACTCTGCAGGGATGCCCACAGGTTATACAGAGAGCGTATCCAATCCATGCTACTTCCTTAAAGATACACTCAGCACTTTGACGTCTTATACTTCAAAGACACTATATTAGACCAGATGTTTCTACATGTAAAGCATCACTGACATTTATGCCACGCCCTAGAGAGAGTGGGATGTAGAAGCAGTCAAGTAGCTGAGGTCTCGTCTATATTAATATTATCTGAGAAAATTATCACCTCTTAAAAAGGTAATAAAAGGAGAGGTGGCATGGCTAGTGGGTTCATTCTTAATTTTTCTTTTAGTTTATTTATTTACTTTGAGAGAGAGAGAGAGCACAAGCAGGGGAGGGCTGAGAGAAGGAGAGGCAGAATCCCAAGCAGGCTCTGCACCGTTAGCACAGAGCCCGAGGCGGGGCTTGAACTCACGGACCGCAAGATCATGACCTGATTCTGAGATCAAGAGCTGGACCCAACTCACTGAGCCACCCGGGTGCCCCGGGCCTGTTCTCTCCATGCTGACCATCTGCCGAGGCTGGAAGAGTGCGGCCACATTGGTCTCGATCCACAGCCCCCGTCACCCTCAGGGTCATGAGCTCTCTGCGCCGCCTGCCAGTCTCACCACCAAGCCCCACCCCTGTAATTCCACCTGTTCCTGCCCCGGCGGCCCTCACGCCTCATCCAGGGAACTCCCTGCTGGCATCTCTGCATGAAGTCCATGTTCAACTGGGCACAGAGTCAGCAGTGAACACCGCGGCTGCGAGCACTAAGACGCAGGCGCTCGGCGACCACACTCGCCAGTTGCATCTACACATTTGCTCCAGGAGGACTGTGCACCAGGGATGGTCCCTCCCCGCCCACGAATGACAGAGGGCACTAGCTGTTCGGGCGACAGGGGCTAAGTGCTAGTGCTAACAGCATCGCCTGGACGAACAGAGGAACCCAGAGAGAAAAGGGTCTACGTTTTCTGGAAGGGGACGGAAGGCAATGGGCAGCAGGAGCTGGGAGGCGCGCGGCCCAGAAGACAGGATGCGAAGCCTGGGTAGGACTCCTGCCTGGCGGTGACGCAGAGACCACCGACAATGAAGGCACAGGACGCGCTCAGACAGGGACGGGAGGAGCTCGGTACAGGAAACGACAGCCCACCCCACCCAGCAGACCCTACAAGGGCTGCAGGAGGGAGGAGAGAGGGGCTCAGGGGTCTCGGCGAAACCCAGCAGCTCTTCTCTCCGAAAGGCCGGCCCGTCCCAGCCTGACCCACTTGTCAGGCCGTGAGCAGAGGCTTCTGGAGATGAGATCCAGCTCCCCAGACGGGGGCTGTGCGCCACCAACAGCGTGCAGACGCTCCACTCCGGCTCCGACCCCGTCACACCCAGCCTTCACCAGAGCCCCTGGCCTGTCCCTTTTGGTTAGAGTTTCTTTGCGTAGGCGCGTACGGGCTACCAGTGGGTTCGAAAGCTTCTGAGAGTTAGTTACGACTGTCCACCAGCAGGGGTGCAGGACGTCACCAAAGACGGGCGCCTCTTCCCTGGTGAACCGCTCTGATGACAGATGCCCTAGTACATGGGTTTCTGCTCTCCGCGCGGCACGGTCCGCCCCAGGCCTGGGGCACCGAGGAAGCAAATCTGTCCCCACCCCCCGGCCACCCAGTTCCCTGTCCCTGAGCGAACCACAGTCACCAGTGTCTTGTGTATCACTCTGAAGGTGTTCTTTGCATGGAACACACACATTTACACATCAGTCTTTTTATACAGTTGGTAGCATGCCACGACCGAGGTTTTATACCCTGTTTAAAAAAAAAACTCGACAGGGGAGCTTGGGTGGCTCAGTCAGTTAAGCGTCTGACTTTGGCTCAGGTCATGATCTCACGGTTCATGGGTTTGAGCCCCACGTCGGGCTCTGTGCTGACAGCTCAGAGCCTGGAACCTGTTTCAGATGCTGTGTCTCCCTCTCTCTCTGACTCTCCCCTGCTCAGGCTCTGTCTCTCTCTATCTCAAAAAATAAATAAAAACTATTAAAAAATTTAAAAAAAGAAAAAGTTTTTAAAAACTCAACAAAGTATCTCAGATAGACTTTGTATCATTTCATAGAGAGCAGACTCATCCTTTTTTTAAAACAATTTTTTCAACGTGTGTTTAGTTTTAAGAGAGAGAGACAGAGACAGACAGAGCACAAGCAGGGGAGGGGCAGAGAGAGAGGGAGACACAGAATCCGGAGCAGGTCCAGGCTCTGAGCTGTCAGCACAGAGCCCAACATGGGGCTTGAACTCACGAACCGTAAGATCACGGCCTGAGCCGAAGTCGGACACTTAACCGATGGAGCCACCCCCCGGCATCCTGAGAGCAGACTCATTCTTTTGTAAGGACTGTGTAATATTCTGCTATTTGAAAATCCCCTCGTGCTATTTCCAATTCTTTGCTTCTGTAACTTTACATGTGCATGTATGGGTTTATCCTTATGATAAATTCTTAGAGGAGAATCTGGGGGTCAAAGGCACATGGATTTTTAAATTTAATGATTTCTGTATTTTTCTCCGTGGGGCTTCTAGTTCTCTGTGCCCCGTATTAGCATGTGTGTCTGGGTCTATGTCTGAAGCTTCTGTTCTGATCCAGTCAGGGCCGCATGCCTGCATCAGTAGTTTGCCTATTAGAGCTTTATGTTTTCATGTCTGCAAAGCCACTCGTCTGTCACAGCTCATCCTTTCCAGAAATGTTTCTATTCTTGCCTTTTTAATTTTTCCGTATTCACATTAAAATGATAATAGCTCACACGTATCTGATGTTCACTATGGGCTAAACACCAGACTCGGCATTTTTCACCTATCTTCTCACCTAATTGTCCCAATAACTCTATGAGTTATCGCTCTACTGTTATTCCTATTTTCTTCCAAAGAGGAAACAAAGGCCCAGAGAGGTTATGAACTTGCCCCAAATCACACAGCCAGGGACACGTGCCACCAGAATGAAATTCAATGGTCTGCTCTCAAGCAGTTCGCAGCGTCCTGAATGGGATGTTTAACTAATTTGATTTTCATGATTGATTATCTATCTACATAAATAGTTGAACCTTTGGATGTTCCTCTGAACACGGCCTTATCTGTATCCTGCAAGTTTTGCAAACGATAGCTTTCTGATGTGTCCCTTTTGCCATCAGAAATCCTTATACTGTTCTGTTAAATTGAGAGATTTACAGGAGAATTTGCTTTTTTTTTTAAATAAAAAAGATGGTTCAGGTTTTTCAACGCAGAACTTTCTACCTGCTTACAACTTTCCTCATGTAAAACATAGACATTTTACTACAATCCTTCATAGGTATTTTATCTTTTTAAATTGTTATTCTAATGAATTTTTTCTTCCGCGGAGACTTCCAAGTGGCCGTTGCTGGAAAAAACCCAACAACCCTGAGTTAACTGTGGTACTACCAGACCTCACCTCCTTAAACGAATTCTCCCGTCTCTAATAGTGATTAGTTTCTTTCCTTGGGTTTTCCACGTAAGTTAATATACACAATACTGAGTTTTCCTCTGCTCTCTCCTGATGCTTGTAATTTCCCCCACACTGACTGTGAGACGATCAATATGACAGAAACAACTGTGACATTTCAAAACGAGAGAGACTGGGGGCGCCTGGGGGCTCAGTCGGTTAAGCGGCCGACTTTAGCTCAGGTCATGATCTCATGGTTCGTGGGTTCGAGCCCCGGGTCGGGCTCTGTGCTGACAGCTCGGAGCTTGGAGCTGCTTCAGATTCTGTGTCTCCCTCTCTCTCTGCCCCTTCCTGGCTTGCACTCTGTCTCTCTCTCTCTCTCAAAAACAAACATTAAAAAAAATTTTTTTAAGCCATTAAGTTAATTATAACTTTATCTTCTTTCTAATTTGTTTTACGAAGGTGCTTTTGTACTGAAATTTTCTTTGGAGTTGGATTTGGTAGCATAAAGCAGCTTAAATGCGTCCTTGTTCGATAAGCATCCTTAATCGTCTATTATAAGAGCCACACACATTCCTTAAAGAAAATTGAGAATCCAGAGAGAAGGAGAAAAAGAATAAAAGTGTTTTTTCAGTGGACTGGCGGTCTAGGGCTCGGGGAAGGGATGCGCTGTCCTGCGCCGGTGCCCTCCTGCACGGCCGCCCGCGCCCACTGCAGTGCCCTGGCCAGCTGCCCACCTGGGTCCCCCGAGCTGCTGCTGTCCCTCTCGCCGTCACCGTCTTCCTGGCCGTCTGCGTTCTGGTGCGTGTGCTGGAGGCTCAGCTTGTGGCAGACCTCGAAGGCTTGCCCGACGGTCCGCACGATTCGCATGGCTTGGCTCTGGAGGGAGAGAGGGAAAGAGCCGGTGAAGGGCGTGGGGACGCTCTGCAAGGACACGGGGAGGGCCCGGGGAGGGGGAGGGGGACGTGCCGGGGGCTGTGCGGATGGGAACCCACGAAGCCAGCAAAGGAAGGAGACGGAAAACCCTAAGGCGGCTCTGATGTGCACATGCCCACAAAGGAGGGTGTGACGATGTTTTCCTTCCTGCAATGGCCCAGAAAGTGGGACCTCGCCAGTCTGGAGCCAGTCAGCTGGAAGGGCAGCCCACACCGGCCCCCGTCCTCCTTCCGACTTTAACAAAAGTGGTTGCCACGCTCCAGAATCCTCTGCCAACCACAACTCAAATGTTTGATGGGATCGCTATGGGACAAGAAACTCAGTTTTCTCCTGCTGGAAATGGCTGGTCTGCCTGCTGCTGCTGCAGACCCAGGACTGGGAAGCCACTGTCTAAGCAGCTAAGCCAGCGAACACGGAGTCCAAGTGCCCCTGGAACACCACCGGCCGCAAGCGTAACCCCAGTAAGCCTTCCCAGTCTTGCTCTAAATGCATGGTTCACTTGGGTCTGTTTGGGGCTCCTTCCCCCCTTCCCTCCCTCCCTCCTTCCTTCCTTCCTCCCTCAGGGCAGAGGTTGGGGTGGGGGTGGGGGGTTGAGGAGCTACTTAGCCATATCTTTTAACAGCCCAAGCATCGAACTTGACCCTGGCTCCTGGTACTCCACTGCTGAACTTGGAGAGGAGACAGGGCAAGGAAGCCTGTTCTATGGTCTGAAGCGACCTACACAGGCTCTGAGGAAGATCCACATGCAAGATTCTCTGGGCCTGGAGAGCTGACTGCCTGAAGAATCCGTCAGCTTTCGTTTTCTTCCCAAGACTGGGTCCGGGGTGAGCTAGGTAGCGTTTAAGGGCACAGTCTGGGGGAGCTCAGCTCACTGCTCCTTGCCCCCAGGGGTCCCCGAGCACCCCGTCCCCACAGACAGTTTATTTAACTGTGGCCATCACCCCATGCCCACAGCTGAGATTAGTCACACTTCTGATGCTCTGACTCCAGATTGGCCGTGTCTCCCTAGTGATGTCCCATATTCACTACAGCGCCTGTTGCTATAAACTCTCAGGTTCTCCGAGGGAGGACACATTATAAGCCACCATCCCTGTGAGCCATGGACACTTTCCTTAACTAGCTTTTAAGATGATGCTAACAGCCGAGGGGCATGCGGGCGGCTCAACTGGTGGAGCATCCGACTTTGGCTCAGGTCACGCTCTCAGGGTTGGTGAGCTGGAGCCCCACGTCGGGCTCTCTGCTGTCAGCGCAGAGCCTGCTTCGTATCCTCGGTCCCCTCTTTCTCTGCACCTCCCCCACTCGCACGCTCTCTCTCAAAAATAATTAAACATTAAAAACCAGAAGATGATGTTAAGAGTTGAAGGGTCTTCGAACAAGTGTCCCCAAATCTATAGGACTGGACAAGGGACAGAGACAGGATTGCTAATCTTCTCTTTGAAAGGGAGCGCTCAGGTTTAAATCCAGGAGATGACTTCTCAGGGGACCTGTGTTTCTCAGGCGTCACAAGCTGGACAATGGAACATACTCAGGGCGGACACCTGAAGAAGGCCATCTCGTTCACCTTTATTGAGGACGAACGTGTGGAACACACCTAGCAGTTTCAACCAACCATTGATAAACCCAAAACCGTCGGAAGGAAGTGGGCTGGTTTTGAACGCTCAGTATTTACACGCTTCATGCTTCACGTTTTTACGTGTTCGTGCACTTCCTGGCAGAAGCAGCTGACCCTCACCTCTGATTCCCTGAAGAGGCAGGAAATGCAGATGTTAGGGTGGCTGGTCCTGCCGGCCCCGCGATGGAAACGGCGTCCTGCCTCCTCGCTGCAGGCTCCCATTTCCTCGCTCTCCGCCCTTCATGGCGGCTGTGCCGCATTCACCTTCGTGGCATCAACTGAACGAGCGAGTTCAGGTTTTTGTGCCAAAAGGCAGGGAAGACAGAAAATAAATAGGAAAGGCTGGGCTTACTTATACCAACAACAGAAACATAAAGATATTAAGGGGATTGCCTCTTCCGTACGTACGTGAGCACCGAAAAGGCCAGACCACCCTCTCCCCCAGGCCAGCTCATGACAGAGAACCCACGGGCCTGGTGATCTCTGATGGGAGACGCTCTGGTGGTTTCCACCACGAGGAAATTGCTGGATTCGAGTTCTAGATTTGTGTATTCACTGCCAAACGGTTTCCCTTCAGTGTGTGTTCCACTCTGCTCTGATGTAGGTTATATTTTCATTCACACTCAAAGGACACTATGGTAGCATGTCCCATGGAGAGCCCTCTGAACTTGAACTTGGAATCAAGCTACCCTGCTACCTGCTTTACAGCATGGCTGTAAATGCAGAAAACACCTGGCCTCCCCACTCACCACCGTAGCAGGTAGAAGAGGCTGGATGGCTCCGAATTCTCAGAAATGGCTGTGTGAGGTCAGGTGCCCCCCATGACCTTTCAGGCTGCCTCCTTTCACCAGTGAAAAGTCTACATTTAGTAGGTTCCTGTGTAAGGACCTTGTTGGGGAAATCACCCGAACCTGCACCTGGTGGGGCTGTCCCCCCCACCGCCGGGGCCGTCCGCTGTCTGCTCAGCTAGGCTGGCTCCGGTCTGCCGGGCCTGCCCCACTCGGGGACTGGGCATTCCGGCCTCGTAAGCGAGAAAACGGGTTCTGCCTGCCACCTTGGAATGTAGGATTCTCACGTGCTAAGGTTTACTAGTTAATAAGCCACATCTAAGCCCACGAGGGAGAAGTCTCCCTGAAAGCAGTGGTCAAAAGAACCCTCTTCATGGGTCCCCAGGGGTCATGAGGCTCATGTCTCATGAGCACCAATAGGCCTTTGGAAATCAAAGTGGAGTTTTAAAGATGTGAGGAGAGCCAGGTACAAAGCAGAGCCAACAGGTGGCATGTGGGGAAGGCAGCCTTGTCCAGCTCTGGGATCTGGCCATTCCCTGGAATTTACTAGATTTTTCAATAGCGTCACGTTACTGTATTATTGCAGTACAAATCCAGTCTAGTTTCACAAAAGCCCCTGGAGTACGTGGCCACGTGGATCAAGTCTTCCTGCCCAGAAGCCGTTCTCCATCAGCAGCCCTGAAGCATCTGTGGGCTTTGCGCTGTCAAGATGAGGCTGAATGTAGTTGCTTTGATGTTTTCAAAGCGGGGAAGGAGTAGCTAACCTCAGAGTGGCTCTCAGCCGCAGACGGGGAGCGCGGCCACTCAGGAGAGTGCCGATTATAGGCAATTTTGTGAAACAGGCCTGGAAAGGAAGCAGTGTCAGGACTTTAGGCCACTTACCCTCACGACGCTAAGAAATGCCTCTTTAAACCATCTACTTATTCATGCTGGCAAAGCTCCCTTCCTGCTCACCCACAGGCCATCCCTCAACGCAGCACAGATGTCAAGATGCAACCAAGAGCTGCCCTAGAGCGTGTCTCCTGTGGCTGCTGAGCACACGCTGGGCACGTGCTGGTTTCTGGTATATTGCACCGGCGATCACGAGTGAACACCTTGCCCCCAGCGAGAGTGGGAGGCTCCTTGGTGGCACGCCTGCACAGCAGCTTTAGGAAGACAACGATCTAAAGGTTGATCCCCGTCCTTCACTGTTCCGGCGGAAAAGTCCAGCCAGTCATGATTCTATCTGCTGTTCTCCTTTTCAGCGACCTCGTTGTCGGCTGGCCCCGTGAATGTCGGGAATCTTCCGAGCATTACGTACACGGGCAGAATGGTAAGTATTCGTCTCCTTCTGCAGCTGACTTCATAAATCGCCACGGGCGCTGTTCCGAAGTCCGCTGTCCTGGAAGAAGCTGTATTTCACAATTCTGGGAGGTGGAGGGAGGAGTCTTCAGATAACGAGCAGAACGCAAGGTGGAGACGGAGACGGCAATGGCAACAGTAAGAAGAGAAAGAGAAGTGAGGCATGCTTCCTACAAGGAAGGCTCCTTATTCGTCTACCAGCTCTCGCTTCTCTGTTCTCATCCACTGTTCCTCAACCCCAGCGGGAGCTCCGTGTGCCGCGCGCTTCTGAATTCCAGGGGGCGGAAGCCCCAGAAGTCAGCTCCAGCACAGTTCCCGGGTTTCTAAGTCTTCTCATCTATGACAGCAATAAAGCACAGCGCCCTTTCCTTGACCCGAACCACCATAGTCTCAACAAAAAATAGAACTGAAGGCCGTGTTTCTCTAATGTCCTTCTGTGTGTGTGTATTTGAACCATAGTAAAAGATTTAAGCTTCTATCTTATCAAATGCCTGCAATGTATGGAATTCACAACGCTGAAGCCAGGAAATGTATCTGGACTTCTATACAGAGGAAGATCCAACGGTACTAAGGCTCTGAGAGATGGGTTCAGTTACCGTCCAACACATTATGTAATAGCCTTGATCCTGGAATTTGACTGAGGCAATGCCTTGGACTCTAGAATATTGCTCGCTATGGGGAAAGTTTTGTTTCAAAGTGGGTAGGACTTTCAACATTGACAGGAGACAGGGGATCTTAACATTTCCAGGAGGCTGTTGGGTTCTTCCTTGTACTCTGCTAGCGCATGAACCAGACTGCCGTAGAGAAAAGAGGGCTGGGTTATAACCTCGGGATTGCCAGTAACCACCAAGGTGACCAGGAGCGAGTAAGTCCACCTTTCCAGATCCCGATTTCCTCATCCATCAACAGGGGAGGTTTGGACCAGATGAGTTCTGAGACCTGTGATTTCTGTAGTTTGACTTCCCCACCCCATCTGGCTCCAACATTTAAAATACAAAGATGGGCTCTTTCCCTGAGGTTAGGAGCCGTCTCTCCTGCATACCCTCAACCTGGCCAGGCAAGCAGCCTATTCTTTAACACGGGACTGTCATCGTCATTCAAAATCCATTGCAAGTGCTCAAGGACAGTGAAACTTCTCAGCTGTGGCCCCTAATCTGGTGGTGACAGCATTACAGGAGGAAGTAATTTCTCCTCAACAAACCAACTGAGCTATCATTACAGGCAAATGATTTCAAGGAGCTGCCCCGTGAAGATAACGGGGAGATTCCTACAGCTCCTGTTAATCACCCACACTCCACGCACTGATGCACTAATAAGTCCAGTCACACTTAATCAGCGCCGACAGCCTCATCCTCCTGGGGCCGGGAGAAAATGACAGGAGGGCGACATCGTCTCCACAGGCGAGGTCAAAGGGACCACGCAAGAGGCAGGAGAGCTTGCAAATGAAGACTATCATTACACCCCCAAGGGGGGAAGCAGAATGCCGAGGTACTAGGAGATATCTCCCCTGGATACTCCGGGCGAGGAAAAGATCCTCTCTCCATCTTCCTTCTAACGACAATCTGAATGATGCTGGGGCGGTCGCCCCTGCACAGACACGGAAGAACAGTCCTGGCGATCCTTCTTGTTCACGCAGGACTTGTTCTGGAGATCAGGTCGCCTCACACATGACAACCTGCATTCCTGAGATGCCTTTCATCTGACTTGATGGCTGGAAACGCTCAAGTCCAAAGGCTCATGTTCCTTATATGAGGTTCACGTAACAGAGTGTGGCGGCCAAAGCTGTGGGCCCGGTTCTAATCTCAGTGGCACTGTTGACTCGCTGGGTGACCCACGGCAACCTTCTTTCCTGGACCCTCTCCTTCAACTCTACAAGCAGAGTCAATGCTGACCACAGATAGTGAGAGAAGACCTAGGTCAAAGTGACGTGGGTCCTTCAGAGTGAAGGAGCTCTTCACACCCGCGTGACAAGTGCAGTGGGTCCTTGTCACAAATAGGTCCTGGGGAGCGAGGCTACTCCCTGTCATGCGACTTCCTGATGGAGAATGGGATGTGGACTCCAGAGTCAGACTCTCTGGGTTCAGTTCTACTTACTGTGACTTATGTCCCTTAAGCTTCTATTTTCCCAGAACAAGTACCTTTTTTTTTTTTTTAATTTTTTATAGTTTATTTTTGAGACAGAGAGACACAGAGCATGAGCGGGAGAGGGGCAGAGAGAGAGGGAGACACAGGATCTGAAACAGGCTCCAGGGTCTGAGCTGTCAGCACAGAACCCGACATGGAGCTCGATCCCACAAACCACAAGATCATGACCTGAGCTGAAGTCGGATGCTTAACCGACTGAGCCACCCAGGCGCCCCAACAAGTACCTATCTTTACATACCAACCATAGGAATGAAATTAGATAACTCACATAGAGTCACAGGCACAGGGGTGCCCGGGGGGCTCAGGCGTTGAGCGTCCGACTTCGGCTCAGGTCGTGATCTCAGGGTTCATGGGTTTGAGCCCTGTGTTGGGCTCTGTGCTGACAGCTTTGGATTCTGTGTCTCCCTCTTTCTCTGCCCCTCCCCTGCTCTGTCTCTCTCTCTCTCTCTCTCAAAAATAAAGAAACATTTAAAACAGTTAAAAAAAAAAGTCACAGCCACATAGCAGGTAACCAAACTAGATGACTTCTTATAAGGCTTGACTTCATAGAAAGCTAGAACCTGGGTAACCTGGAGACCCAGATGACTAACAAGCAGGTGGTAGGTTACCTCCCTGTAACCTTTTGCTATGTAGCTTGTGACGAAAGCCCGGAAGGGGAAGCGGGCCGGCTCTATGCGTGAGCGACCCCGGTGAAGATCTGCAGATACAGAACCATGACCGGAGGGAGGCACGGGGTGGGGGTGGGGCTCCACCAGGAGAGCGGAGACACCAGACCCATATTCTCAAATGACAGAAGAGGTAATCCTGCTCCCTGGAGTCAACTACGACAAGCACATTGGGAGCCTGTCACAGCAGCGTGCCACGGACACACACACAGGGGCCATGGCTGATCCGAACAGCAGTACCCAAGCCCTGACAGAGCACGGAGCTCATCTCAGGTTTTTCTATACTACGATCAACACGAGAACATCCAGGTCTGCCAGCCGCAGGTCCAGAGGCCTCCCTGTTGACCCCGGACAATCCAGAAACATCCCTACCACACATTTCCTCAGGGTATACAGTCGTCCCCTCCTTCACTCCCTAAGTATTCCTACGACTCGCCAAGTGAACTATGCTCTCCCTAGACCAAAAGTGCTTTACAAAGCAGTGCGTCACCATCTCCAGAGGCGACCCGGGACAAGGGTGCAAAACGTTGCAGGCGTGTTCTCCACCCTCCCCACCGGCTGGGAAGCTGGCCCTTCCACCGAGAGTTCGGCGGCAGAGGGGTTCACAGGCCAAGCTATCTGGAAACCCTTCTTTCAGTGGCATGGCTGACGGCCAGCATAGGGCCTGAGAATCCACTCTACCAAGAGTTACAGGCTCCGTAGGGGGCAGCAAACAGGACATGGAAAATGGAAGAGCCGGAGATGAGAATTAGCTCCAAGGGCTACGAGACACGGAAACAGCCGAACAGACAGGGAGGCGGGTGACCACTCCCTGGCGGCTGGGTAGTAAGAACTTAATCCTGTGCCATATTTCACGGTCAAAGTTCCTGTGGGCACTGCTCTCAGACTGGGTTTTGGCAGAAGGACGGGGCGATCCCGAGGCGTTTGCATTGTTACGCTAGCTCTGACGGCAAAGCAAATATAACGATAGCCCTTACCTAGGTCGTCTGCTCAACCCTCATGCTTTCTGCACGTCTCTCTCTGCCTCTAGCCAGTGCCTCTTCACGGGACCGTGGGCAAGTCGCCTACTCTCTCTGAGCTTCAATTTACTCATCTGTGAAATCGGGGGTGAAAAGTACCTGTCTTAACTTCTTCGCAGAGATTTTATAAGGATCAAGTAAGATTAGATATGAAAGCGCTTGGACAATTACAATGTGCCATTTGTATCTCTAATAAATTCCAAGGTCCACGTGCTCCAGTCTCTGGACTGAGCTGCGGTCAGATGTACAGCTGGGCACTTGGAATGAATTAAACGGGGATTCTAGTCCTTAGCTGCACCTGTCAAAGAACATTACAGTTGATCCGATGCGTAAGTTCTGGCAACACACTGCATCTCCCAGACCACCTCACAGCTGCAGAAGGGCTGCTCACTGTCCCAAGCCCTATAGGCCCGTCTGCAGCCCCTCTGGCTTTTCATTTTCTCCCTCACCCGCCTCCTCTTCCCATCAGTTCTTCCACAGGCCGCTCACCTTAGCCCCATTTACACATTTTCTGCTCCACCATACGGTTATCTAGAAGGGAAACCTGGAAACTTGTGCATTTTCTTTCCACTCTTCCAGTTCTAGGTCTTTCCACCCAAATTCCATAATTTGCATTAAAAAGCCTGGGGACACGTGGCCAAGGGCACCAATTTCCTTAGAGGAAGAAGCTAATCAGCCAAGTAGAATTTTCGGGGTGGAGCCAGGGTGGGAGACAGGACACACGTTAGTGAATCTCGACCTTGTCATGTACTATTCTTACTGTGCCCACTTGACACGGTACCTACGAATCTAGTAAAGATGTTTTATAGTAGAAGATGCCATCCAGCATCAAAGAAAGTGTACGCAGGGATGGATTTGGAAACTGTCCCCACAGAAAGCCATGCTCCATGGTTTGCGTCCAGAACAGCAGACCTGTGAAGAATCTTAGAGGCATAAAGAAAGCATTTTCTGAAATCTCTTCTGTAGAGAAACTAGTTCCCAGGATATCAGACAGATTCCATGGAAAAAAACATGATTCCGTGGCCAAATCAGTTTGAGAAACGCTGGGTTAACCAGAATTCGAAGGCCTTCTCAAACTTTAAGACTTCCTGGAAAATTCAAAGGGGATATTTTTAACACGAAGCATTTTGGATGGTAAATATTTTACAGGAGGCATTTTAGGAAACTCTGGTTGTGTCTCCTCCTCCTTATTTTATAGACAAAGAGGCTGAGACCCAGTAGAGTGGGGACTAAACTCCCAGTCTCCAACACCAGTTTTGCGTGTTAAATTCCTGGAGAAATGACGGAAAAAGCATCTACTGAATGGCCAAAGCTGCATTTACTCAAGCATCAAGGTTACCAGACCAAAATAACTACCCAGGACAACCAGCCTCGCACACAAAGTCTCAACTAGATCCTGCATGTTGTGATTTATGGGCCCCTGATCGATACGCAGAATTAGGATGAAAAGACACTTAAATAAACAGCACGCTTCTTTCCCACCGTACACCGAGGGGAGCGCCTCTCCCATGCTATCAACCTGTCCCCATATGGAGCCCTCATCCAATGGTCGAGCTCTCTCCGGCCGTCTCCCTGTCATGGAGTACAAAGCTCAGATAAAACGAAAGGAGAACCTCATCACGCAGGAGCGCTGACAGACTGCTCGATGGCTCCCCCGTGTCGTGCATGCAAAAGGCCATGTCAAATCTTGCCTCTCAACAGTGGACGGGCCAACATTTCGGACCACTCTGGTTCCATCAGAGGAAAACAAAATATGACCGATGGCTACCCATTTACCTTCTTCTTGGATTTAAAGACGTTACACCTGAAGATATTGCTGGCACCGTCGCGGGCGATATAGCTGAAGATCTTCAGGTCTTGGGAATCATGGGAGACGTAGAAGATCCTACAGAAAGAGCAACAGAAAAACGCACTGAAGACGGCGTGAGGGTCAAATCTCTAATAAGGGAACTTGTGTTCAAGGACACGCTGAAGACAGAGCTCACTTCTTCCTACGGGAGCCACAATGCAGGCGACACTTTGGAGGCTCCAGCAACACTGACACCCTGGGGTGACCTCCACATTCAGACGAGCGGGCGTGGGCAGGTACGGACCCCACGCTGTCCCCAGGCAGCAAATCCGTGCTGGTAAACGTGTATGTTAGAAGGAAAAAAATTGTTGCCATTCTCATCAGAGCAATCAACCTGTATCTGAACCATGGAAACGGGCGCAATTTCCGGATACCTGTTCACAGTTACCTCCAAACAAGCAGACTCTGGGAGCCGGCAGTGCCGGCCAGGCCTGGACAGATGAAGATGCTCTGTGTCATCATCGTTAAGTCCCTCAGTGCTGCTGACCTCACCTGCCGCCCCTCGCCAGCAGGCCCATGGCCTCCGTGTGTTCACTCCGCCATTCCTCCACCCCTTCCAGCGTGCACGCCGTGGGCCAGGTGCTATCCCAGCCTGGATCCATAAAGGCGGCAGGACACAGAAGGCCCCTTCACTGTCAGAGCTCACGGGCAGCTTTCCATAACGAAACAGAAACCTGGCGTTCTGAGGAAAAATAGGAGGAGCAAGGGACAGAGCGTGGTGGGGGGCTGGTGTTTTAGGCGGGGAGACCGCATGGCCAGCAGGAAGGCTTCACGGAGAGCCAGGGGCCTGAGTGTGAGGGAACCGTCGAGCCAAATGCACTGCAGGAAGCGGGAACAGCAAATATGAATGCCCAGCGGCATTCAGAAGGTGCTAGAAGCATTCGGGGAATGGCCAAAGGCCAAAGGGTGGCTCAAGTGGAGGGGTGTGCTGACAGGGTCATCCAAGCAGTCAGAGGCCAGAACACAGGGGCCCCTGAAGGGAAAGCTTGCTCCCCAGCTGAAGTGAGAAACCACTGGAGGCTTCTGAGCAGAGGACTGACTTCCTGACGCTCTGAACGGAAGGATCTCTCTGGCTGCTGGGCGCCCGAGTGGAGGCAAAGGGGGACCTGGGGACAGTCACAGGCAAGGCCGTGATGGCTGAGTCCACAGTGGGCCTGAGACAGGGCGCCACCCGGTCCACCAGGTCCTTGCGCTGCCAGCATGGGCAGGGGAGGGACGTAGATGGTGTGCATCAGGGGCACTGGTTTGGGGCGATCCAAGGAGGGGATCGCTCCAGACAGACACCTCCGGGGCCACACAACGTCCATAAGACATCTCTTCCCCAGTAACAACTGCCACCCAAGGATTTAACAGGCCGATCCGTTCTGCTGTAAGTCAGGGCTGAATACTTGGCGGAAGGAGAATGGGATTTAGAGTCGTGCCCACAACTTCCCCACTTACTCAGGTAAAAGCCATGTAACCCCCAGAGGTTTTATCTGCAAAATGGGCCTGCTCATTCTTAACACCTCGTGAGGTTACCCGGAAGATGAAATGATGAGCAAAGTTCTTTGTACTTCTTACTGATATGGTCTCTCAATAGATCTCTTTTTACTGAGATTCTCTCCAAGGACCCCAGGAAACATGGGAGGGACGTTCAGAAGCCAAGTGGATACAGAGGCGAACAGTCCTGGCAAGAAACCCCAGTTCACCTTGGGGAGCACAATCCTGTGCTCGCTCTGCTAGAGGTCACGTCAGTACATCGCGCATGTCCACCCAATGTGACAGGCACAGATGAGATGTGCCCACGTTTGTTTAACGAGGGTCCCGAGAAAGGGAAGGGCCAGCCAACTACTGTAACCCAGCACCTCCCTCCTGAAACCCAGGCCCACTTGGCAATCCTTCCAGAAATCCCCTCTTTTTCTTACTCTTTTTTTAACTTTTATTTACTTCAGAGCGAGAGAATCCCAAGCAGGTTCCTCACCGTCAGCAGAGAGCCCGACGTAGGGCTTGATCTCATGAACCGTGAGATCATGATCGGAGCTGAGGTCATGAGTCAGATGCTTAACCAACTGAGCCACAGACCTCTCTCTTGAACATCTCTAAAGCTTCTCAAATTTATCATGCCCCCCCAAGAATTAATCATCGTCTTTGTAATTCTCCCGGCAATCAATACCTTCCTTCTCCCAGGCACCATCTTGTTGGGGAATACCAGAGCCACTCAAGCAGAAGCCTGCACCACACCCTTGACTCCCTGCCTTGTTCTCTATCATCTGTTGCTCATGGCCAAGTTCTTTGCAGCCCGTCTCCTCCACACAGCTTGGAAATGTATTTCCTTCTTCTCTACGGTACTGCCTTAAGTTCACAGATCCTTCTTTCTTACCTGGAGTTTTGCAAGCCACGCGTGTCTCTCTCTGCTTCCTAGCTCACTTACCGACAACCCATCCTCTTCGTAGCTAGCGAAGCAGGACTTTTAAAAAACTACACCTGGTTATTTCCCTCTAAAAACCACTCAAAGGCTTCCTACTACTGTCAGAATGAACTCCAATCTCCTCAGCATGGAGGATCCACCCTCCCGCTTTCATCTCTCTCCAGAGCCCTTTGGAACTAGTCCCGTACACCGACCGCCATTGCCGCTGCCGTGACACCCCTGGCATCCTTCAAGACTTGGTTCAGAGATGCCTTCCTGCCACCACCCCCCCCCAACCCCGACCTCCCAAATATCGTTGAGCTGCTGAGCCCTCTTGAGCTCACCATTACCACCGCACACCTGTTATGCTGTGCTATTCAGGCCAGGGCTCCTTGAAGGGAAAAGGACTACATCTTGGTGGCCCCACGGCCAGCATGGAAACTGGCTCATAGAAAGTTCCTAATGCCCACCGAGGAGGGAGGGAGGCGCGCATGCTCTCGTTAACGAGCACCCACGATGTAGTCTGTCTGGTTATTCACTTCCTGTCCGCTGGAAGGAAAGTCGGTCGGTTCAGCTGCGTCCTACATAAAATTCCTTCCATCTCTGAGTTTTTAATTACTATGGAATGCCCTACAGGCAGAGAGGTGGATCTAAAGCTGAGAGAGCAATATGAAAGTGGAGAGGCGAGCCGACAGGGCAGAGAGACTGGGGAGGCGGCTAGGGACGGCAGGACACAGAGGTTACCTTTTCCCTTGATGGACAAAACCCCTTTCCAGCAAACATGAGGACAGCCTGTGCGTGGAGGCAGTCTCTGTGGGCCGGAGCTCTCTGGAGATGGTTTTGCTATGTCTGGGCTCAGAAACTTAATGTGTCGCTGTAAACATAACAACGCCTCGCTAACCAAAAAGTCAGCCAGTTAGAGCTTAGCAAAGGGTCCGCCAACACAGTCGAGTGACAGAAGGTTTTCCATGCGATCTCATTCACCACTTAACGCCCCGGGTCCAGAATTCCGGATCTAGAAACATGTTCCAAGAACCCTTATTTCTCCCTACCTCGGTTTTCTTAAGAACTGTGATGGGCGGGTGGGGGAGGGGAGGGCTCAAGAGACTAAAGAGAGCTTTTCCGGCTTCTTTACCTCTAAGTCCGGTACGATTTTGATCCTGCTTCCAAAAAGGACCTCAACTGTCTCAACTTTCAGTATAATGATCAAGGGCAGGATAGCAGAGCGGTTCACATACTACTGTAATACACGCATCATAACGATTACAAAGGTGTTGTGAGGTTTTGTTCCCCCTTCGAATTTCTTTTTCTTTTCAAATATGCATGGGATCAGAATTTTCACCTAATGGAACTGTTACGCTCTAAAGCCATTGCAATAAACTTTTCTACAGATTGTTATGCCCATAAGCATATCGTAAACGACCCAAACATACAAAGTATTATGGAGAAACTGGGCGTGGAGCTTATCCCCGAGCTCAGGTGGGCAGAGTGATAAAGAACCACCAGACCCACCATCAACACCGCCGTCTCCTTGTTAATCTAAAGTAAACTGGTTTCTCTTAAGAGCACAGGGGGAAAAATCAAACCTAGAAAGACACCTGTGTGGCTCAGGCCTGGCCCCAAGTCAGTGTCCCTGCCACTCAGGGTGTGTCAGCGATGGGCACTTCACTCCCTGACAGAAGAGTCCCTTTGTGGGAGATTCTCATCTTTCATCACGTGGTACTTTTCACTTACATCGATCAGAAATCTACCAGTGGGACGCCTGGGCAGCTGAGTGTCGACTCTTGATAACGGCTCAGATCAAGATCAAATCCCCCATTGAGCTCCATGCTGAGCGTGGAGTCTACTTGACATTCTCTCTCGGGGTGCCTGGGGGGCTCAGTCGGTTAAGCGTCTGACTTCGGCTCAGGTCATGATCTTGTGGTTCATGAGTTCGAGCCCTGTGTCGAGCTCTGTGCTGACAGCTGGGAGCCCGGAGCCTGCTTCGGATTCTGTGTCTCCCTCTCTCTCGGTGCCCCTCCCCTGCTCACACTCTGTCTCTCTCTCAAAAATGAATGTTAAAAAAAATTTAAAAAGAGAGAGAAGACAGAGAGAGAGAGAGAAATCTACCACCAGGAATAGAGCGGAGGGAAATGGTTGAAAACGCTGGCCCTGGTGTGGGACAGACCCGGATTTTAGGCCCGGGTTGTGTCGCTTACTGGTGGGCGACCCCCGTGGTTCTTCGCCAGCGAATCAGGGATGATCACAGGGCTGCACCTCACCCCTGGGGCTACAGAGTGAAGATACGCAGTGAGAGGAGCCTACAGCAAGCGGTCAGCAAACAGGAAGTGCTCCCACCACCTCCACCCCAGTGCCCTAGCTGCGCCCCGTGGGGCTTTAGGGATCAGGCTCAGCAGCTTCCAAAGGACCACCTTGTGAATATCTGGGGACCACCGCATGCTTCTATTTACTCCCCTCCCTGTTAAAGTGACACACTCACTCTTCTTTCAACAGTTCTTGAACGGATTTTCATCCCTCACCCGCTCAGGGAGCCTTGCCCTGGGTGCCTGAGAGGGGGAGAAAGATGTGGGTTCAAGTCTTAGCGTTTCTGACTTCCCGGCTGTTGACCTCCGGCAAATGGCTCAGTCGACACCACACTCCTTCCTGAACAGGTACAGTACTCATCTCCGCAAGGTATCAAGTATTTATACCGAACACAACGCCCAACACACGTGCTTGCCCAGTAAGAACGACCTCCCTCTTCCTCGTGCACCTTTACTTTACACACCCCCGCCTTCCATGCAGCTGCCGGAGTTGAGTGACGTTCTGGAAGGGATGTGAACATCGCGGGGCGTATTTGGGGAAATATTTTCCACGCCCCAGAACAGAATTTCTAGCAAAGTGTCTCTGAGGGTGGCCTTTTATTTGGTCACCGCATCTCGCTGTGGCCAACTTGGACACTTGGAGCCAATCTGCGTGACTGCTCGCCAGGTGGATTTCCCTGGGTGTCGAGGTTTAGGACGGGCTCCTAGCGATCAGCACGTCCTTTCCAAGCTCACAGACTGTCTGCGCAGTGATGTCTTCTACAAGTTCACTGGTGTCTAATCCCTGGACCCAGATGTTCCTCCTTCCTAGAAAGTGGGATGCTTTTACACTGGGCACCTTCTCACATCTCACTGTGACCCACAATCTCGTTCATTAGGACCCCGAGGCCCAGACACACTTAAAGGAGGGACGCCTTTTCCCTCATGGTTTTGAAACATCCTATTTTTTTTAAGTTCTAGTGTTCGTAGTTTGAAGATCAGATAGTTCTCCAGTGGAGGAAAAAAAAAGAGAGAGAGAGAGTTAGAAAAATGGAGTGGGGGTGGGGGGGTGCCTGGGTGGCTCAGTCCGTTGAGCCTCAGACTCTCAGCTCAGCTCAGGTCTTGATCTCAGAGTCACAAGTTCAAGCCCCACGTTGGGCTTGTGTAGGGTATGGAGCCTACTTATAAACAAACATCTACCTTTGATATCTTCACCGCAGCCATGACTTTAGCGTATAGGTATTTCCCCCTTCACCGTTCTCTGGCCTCGGCCATGTCCCCACTCGCTCCTCACCTCCATGTGTTAGGATGGAACCGAGGGGCCTGTAAGGTGTCCCCTCTGGGGTTCCAAGTGTAGAGACTTCTTCATTATACTAGAATTTGAAAAATGGAACAGGGGAGGGTGTGGATGCACACGGACGCCTGGGAGCCTCCCCTCGCCGTGTGCCACTGTCCCCTGAGCCTTTTCTCTCGTCCTCCGCCCAAGAGCTCACGGCCCCCAGCTCAGCTCTGCCAGCAACGGCCGCCCCCCGCCTGCCACACTAGGCACTTTATAAGGGCTGCGACATAAAACCCTGAGTTTTCTTCGTGCCCTTGCCTTTTTGGGACCAACTGGAATGACTTATGTGGCCCTTCTGTCTTCAAGTGCTCGTCCCTTACGGCTGCTCGGTCTCCAGCTTAGTGTCACCGCCTTCTGAGTATGGTGGCCTCTAAGAAACGACGGGGCCATGCCCCCAGGTATCGACGTGGCCCTCCTCTCCATGGGGGCTGCCTGCTGACTTTGGAACCTACTGGCTACAGAGAAGGTGAAACGTCAAGAGTGAGGTCCACACTCCCTCTCCCGAGACCCACAGACGCAGAGCCCCCCCACCCCCCACCGTGAGCAGGGGGGAGGCCTGCCTGGCAGGTCTCGCTAGCCGGCCCGGGGCCCTGCCACAGCACGGAAGCACAGAGCCCCAGGGCAGAGGGTTCAGACCCGGCACCGAGCCCCAGCACACAGCTCTTTCCTTCTCTCCTAAGCCTTGAACGGAGAATACAAATAGCTTTCCGAACGGCTGTCAGGTTCCGGGACGGGCAGGTGCTAGAGTGGGCGAGACCGGGCGTGGGCACGTCTTCTGTGAGCCACGAAGTGCCTGCCCTACAAACACTTCTAAACGCTAAACTCGCAAATGGAAGAGAAATCGTCACTGTCCTGCCAATAT
>NW_027529438.1:3171490-3184745 GCF_008692635.1 Crocuta crocuta
GTGCGGGGGGGGGGGGGGGGGGGGGGGGGTCTTCAGCTGGAAAGCAGCATAGATTTTGAGGTCCCCTGACCCATTTTGGGCATTCCTGACCCAAAAGACACCCCAAAAAGACAAAGGGGAATGAACTGTGACTAAAGCGCCACCAAGTGACGTGCAGATGGTGGAGACAGAATCCGGTGGTGGCGGCAGCCCTTCTCAAGGCTTTATTTTTAAGTGATCTCCACGCCCTAGATGGGGATTGAACCTACGACCTGGAGATCAAGACTTGCATGCTCTCCTGACTGGGCCAGCCAGGCACCCCAGGGGGGGTCTTCTTTAAGGCAAAAACCTCTGGGAAAGGACCAAGCACAATGTGAGAAGAGCAGAAGACAGAGAACAGACCCTCCTGCTGCGGCACAGCAGCTGCGGCACAGCAGGGACGGGAGGGTCCTGGGGAAGCCCAGCACGACCCCTTCTCCCTGGGGCCACCCCGGCCCGAGCCAACGTGTCATCCTCGGAGGGACTGGGGGTGGGGGTTAGAATAGGTGGAATAGATAGAATAGAATAGGTTTGGAGGGAGCCCCCCAGACAAGAATCCAGAGCAAGGAGCGTCTCCTCCGGCCCCTGCCTCGTACCGCAGTACCGCGTGTCCCCCTCCGCCCGCCGGGCGCTGCACTCACACGCTTCCAGGCTCCTTTTCCCAGGCCGCTTCTTTCTCTCCCCTCCCCTCCTCCCCTTCCCTCCTCTCCTCTTCTTTTTTCTTCTTTCTCTCTCTTTCTTCCCTTCCCTCCTTCTTTTCTTCCCTTTCTTTTTTCTCTCTCTCTCCTTTTCTTTTCAATATTTATTTATTTTTGAAAGAGAGTGGAGGGCAGGCAGAGAGAGAGGGAGACACAGAATCCGAAGCAGGCTCCGAGCTGTCAGCACAGAGCCCAAAGCGGGGCTTGAAATCATGAACCATGAGATCATGACCTGAGCCGAAGTCGGACGCTCAATCCACTGAGCCACCCAGATGCCCCACCCCCACCCCTGCCAGGCCTCTTATTTCTAATTTAATCTTTAGATAAAACTGGCCTTCACGGTGATCATTTTTCTCTTATTACTGCTTTGGTCTGATTACCTTTTCCTCCCTTCGGATTTCCAGGACTCTTTATCACTTCAGCTGGTTTTCTTTTATTAGAAGCTACTTCAGCTTCCGTCTTTTCCATCCTTCATTTTAGCCGTTCTTGACGTGAGGACCGCCTCCCTCGGTCATTTCCTCAGGCCGCTATCTGGCGCGAAGGGACAGTGATGAGCTCATGAAATCTTCGGGGAATGGGTCTGCTTATGTCACAGCCGTCCCCGATGCAGGGACACAGCGTCCGCGCTCTGTCGCCCAGCTGGGCCATCTTCACAGACCTGCACCCCGAAAGCGTGGTCTGCAGGAAGCCAGGGTCCCCTGGGCTAGGAGAGACCTCGAGCCCACCTACTCAACCACAGGCAGAGAAATGCAAACATCGGAGCGGATTTCTAAGGTTCCTTCAAGGAATAAAAGTATACAAACGTCTAACTGGTTACTACGATCTACGGTGTGCCTGGGGTGAGAAATGAGCAATCACTTGAGTTCTAGAATCCGGTGAGTGTCAGGCATATACACGTTTCTCTTTGGAAAGTCGAGTTAAGAATCCTTGCGGCCCACCTCAGCGGTTAGTGGGTGTGTTCATTTCACAGCTCAATTCTTTCTTATGTCCCCTGAAAACCTCCCCTGCTCCGCCCGAGTCCACCACAAGCTGTCACCCAGCACTTCCTGAATGCCCGGCACAGTGACAAGCTGATGTCCTCCAGCCCAGGACCTGGCAGGCAGGTGAAGAACCAGGCCAGCGTCTCTCAGCAAAAGCCGCTCTGTGGGGCGCCTGGGTGGCTTAGTCGGTTAAGCGTCCGACTTTCACTTAGGTTATGATCTCGCGGTTCGTGGGTTCGAGCCCTGCGTCGGGCTCTGTGCTGACTTGCCAGCTCAGAGCCTGGAGGCTGCTTCGGATTCTGTCTCTCTCTCTCTCTCTGACCCTCCCCTGTTCATGCTGTCTCTCTCTCTCTCTCCTAGAAATAAATAAAACATTAAAAAAAAAAAAAGCCGCTCCGTATGCTTCAAGGCTAACTTCTCTCCGATGCTGGTAACTTCTCCAAAGTCGATGTCGCCTGCTGTCGGCATTCAATAGCCAGGCTTCCCAGGGGCTGCCGATCCTTTCTCCCCTGTTCCCGCATCTGTTAGCTGGGTTTACCCACATGGTACATTCATGTCTTCTGGGTCAGCTCACCCTTCCCACGCTTCTGAGGGTCCCCTGGCTTCCCGAAGACATGTGCTCAGAGATGCAGCTCCCCCCGCCCCCAGAGCCAGAGCGCAGAGTGGAAAGGGGAGCTCCTCTGCCTGGGGTGTGCCGGGCGAGCCTCCCCTATAGAGCTGCGTCTTCCTCTCATTCCCCACAAACATCGATCTTCTTGTTTTCAAGACCGTGAACACTTCCCTCTGTCTAGTTGTGCGTTAAGAGATGAATTAGGCAGAGGTCATCCTAGTGCAAAAAGCAGTCAGTCAGAAGTTCACGGTCTTCCTTCCCCAGTCGCCTGTGCACCTGGAACCCCCGATTTCCTGGAGTGACAGAACGGACAGAACAGAGCCACAAAGTCTCAGTAGAGGCCGCAGGCCCTTTTGCTCCTCAGAGCCACAGTTTCCTCAGTTACAAAATGGCACAGGAAGAGGTTCCCAGGATTGTGGTGCGAATTGAACCAAAGGATTTACTCACAGTGCCTGGCACTTAGTAGGTGCTCAAAAAACTTCACAAAATTGGTCAGAGCCTTTGCTAGTCTGCTGTGTCCCCTCCTCACGCCAGGCAGTGCTCTAACCACTTTATGTGTAAAGAAGCCCCATTTCAGAGAGGAGGGAACAGAGAGGTTACTCAACTTTCTCAAGGTCACACAGCTAGCCAGCAGGTATCTGTTTTCATTACTCAGGGCTGTGATAAATTACCACACTGAGGTGGTTGAAAACAACCATGATTCACTCTCTCACAGTCTGGGTGGTCAGGAGGCAGGAATTAAGATGTTGGTAAGGTGAGTGCCTCCTAGAAGCTCCGAGCGAGAATCCATTCCATGCTTCTCTCCTAGCTTCCAGTGGCTGCCGGCGATCCTGGGCTTTGGTGCTCTATCACATCCACCGCCTCCTTCACACGGCCACGCGCCTTCTTTGTGGGTCCTCATGTTTCTCCAAATCCCCTTCTTATAAGAGATCATTCGTGAGATTTGGGACCCATCCTAATCCACTATCTTAATTACATCTGCAAAGTCCCTGTTGCCAAATAAGGTCGCAGTCACATGTATCATGGGTTATGACTTGGACTGATCTTTCGAGGGACACAGTTTGACTCGCTACAGCCTCTGAGCCAAAACCTGAACCCCAGCAACCATAACCAGGTTCCTAAGCTCTACATTATCTGCTCATCTCCTTAGCTGATTACAAACTGTCAAATAGCATTTGAATATCAGATTGTCACTATTACTACCATCTCTGTACCCAGCTGGAAGGCAGCGGTAGGGTACACTTATGCCACTCAGGAACCCTGAATCTCCTCATTCGGTTATTTTCCCACGTCCTTGATGGCTTCACAGACTCCCTATGGTTGCCGAGAAATCCATCCTCACGTGGGTGAGCTTTTCAGTGGACACTCGGGGGAGAGGCATTGGGTTCTCTGCGGTCCCCAACTGCCCACCTTCCACCCAAGTTTCTTCAAATAGACCGACCCAGGAATTCAGATGCTATAAATGTCACGAGCTCACCCCAGTTCTTCCGAAGGCAGTCCTCAAATCCGCCATCTGGAGCTTCCGGGGAAGGACTCACCCCCTAACACACTCTGCCGTCTGCTTGAGCCCCACATCCCCGGGCTCTGGCTCAGCACGTGGGAACCCCGTGTGCCCGACGGGAAAGGAGGAGGGGCACCCGCTCCCCTCCCAGGGGGTCATGGCGCCTGGCTGGCATGACCAGTATTTTCTTTTCCCAGANCGCCCCTCATATCAGCCCCCTCCACTGGGCCATTTTCCCTGGACAGCTCCCTCTCCATCCTGACCTCTTTTTTTTTTTAAATTACAAGGGGTCATGTATCTTTACTTCCAGGCCACAAACAGATCTTGGGACAAAATGCAGGNCAGAATCGGAAGCAGCTCCAGCCTCCGAGCTGTCAGCACAGAGCCTGACGCGGGTCTCGAACTCACAAACCGTGAGATCATGACCTGTGCTGAAGTCAGATGCTTCACACTGAGCCAGCCAGGCGCCCCAACTTCTGTTTTCACAGTGTGAGGCTGGGGAAGGGGTGGGTTGGGAGGCGTGAGGAAGCCGGGTAGGAGAGTAGGGGTGTGTGAGAAGGTTGCAAAGAAAGAATTCTTTTCTCCCCGCCGCCCGCCAGCAGCTCTCTCCTGCCCTCGTCCCCCCCACGACCCAAGGGCGGCTCTTGGGGGTTAGAGGGCCTTGGAGGTGGTCCGGCATCACGGTATCTTCCTACGAGACGCACGTCGTGCTCTACCCACTCCAGCCCCGGCCCCACCCCACACTGTGTCGGGGGGCGGGCTGGAGCCAGTCCCGGAGGAGCTCAGAGGGCTTGCTGGACGGTGGGGGCGAGCGCGGCGCGTGGGGCAGGGCCCCGGGGACGCGTGCCACACGGAGCCTGCCCGCTCCCGGGACAGGCGCTCGGGGGCGCTGCCGTCTGGGCAGCATCTTGAATACGTGGAGGTGGCGGGGATGCCGGAGGGGAGCGCTGCAGCCGGGGTGCTGGCAGGAAACAGGTCCCTGGAGCCACCCACGGTGAGCTTAGTGCGGGACTATTTACAGAGGGGAGGGCACCGGGCCGGGAGACCAGAGGGCAGCGGGGAGCGGGGCAGTAGGCGGCGGCGGGAACCCAGAGAGAGAACCGTGGCCACCGGGGACACGGGACATGCGAGGGACCAGCAGGAGACGGGAGCAGAGGGAGGGCGGGACCTGCTGTGCAGAGCCCAGCAGTCACCCTTGTGCTCATGGCACCGATGGGGCGCGAACAGGGGAGTGGCATAGACGGTAGTCACGGTGGTGCAGGGATGGAGTCTGCGGGAGGCAGGAGGCAGGGGAAGGGAGGCCAAAAAGAGGCCGCCGCAACAGGAAGGTCCGGGGGAAGAGGAAGAACGTGGAGCGGGGGCTTGCCAGTCAGAGGGGGTGGACTCGAATGTCTGCTTCGCTGCTTCCGACTGTGAGACACCGGGGCAGTCTTCTCGCCGTCGACTTTTAGTTTTTGCATCCGCACACATGCAGTCATGAAAACAGGGCTGGGTGAGTCTGGCGCCAAGCACAGGGCAGGGTGATCGCCACAGCTCGGACTTACGCAGTGCACAGCCTGTGCAACCAGCCTGGTTGGCCCCGAGTCTAGACAAGAAAAGCTGAAGGTCTGACTAGGGCAGTGGCAGTGGTGATGGGTAGCAGGATGTGATTCCAGAGCCGTTTCTCTGGACGTGGGGATAGGGAGGGGGAGGGAGAAGAGCCTGAGTTGTAGGACTTGGCTGATGGGGTGGGCGGACTGAGCACGAAGCTGGTCGAGGGACACAGGAACAGCTGAGGGCACAAGAAGAAGGGGGTAGGTCTGCACATGTCAACACCTCCGAGGGGCCACCAGAGCACTCAGGCGGCCCTGCCCAGGAGACGAACAGACACAAGGGACCAGGGGAGAGGCACGGACTTAGAAGCCACCAGAACACAGGGCGGCAGGAGCCGTGGGGAATAGGAGATTCCCCCGGAGCAAGTAGAGAAGGAAGAGACGAGGCTGCGAATCCTGTTAACAGTATTGATTGAAACTAAGGGCAGCAGAGGGGGAGTCCACGGAAATCCAGCAGGTGAAGACCAGGAGGTAAGGGAAGGAACACGGCACCCACCATGGATGCGCGGGAAGGAGGAAACGTCCACGGCATTCAGTGCTCTGCAGAGACCGGAGGGGATGAGGACGCAGAGGGGGCCGGGATCAGCAATGGAGACACCCCTGGTGGCCGCAGCAGGGCCGATGTTGGTGCAGAGCGCGGAGCCCAGATACAACGAGCTGAAGAACGAGCGTGGCTTTGGAAATGGGTGCGGCGGTCACCCCCGAGAGCCTGGCGGCGAGGGGACATAAAGAAGGTAGGCTTCGGGAGTGGCTTTTCTCTTCAGGTGGCGAAACTTGAGCCTCTTTACAGGCTAACAAAGAAGAAACAAAACCGAAATAGCCTCAAGATCCAGGGGGAACACGAGGTCTCGAGACCCAGGTGGGACGGCAGGAGACGGGGTCCAGGGGGAAGCCGCCCGGGGGAAGACAGTCGAGTGGACACTAGCCCTGAAGCCGCCGGAGGTGGCCCGTCCTGCCCCGGCTTGTCGCCCCCTCCTGGGGGAGGCTTCCTGGTGGCTACGCCTTCGCTCGGCAGAGCCGAGGCGGTCCTGATGTGCCCGCAGGCGTCATCTGGCTGACACAGGGGCTCAGTACACTTTTTTAAGTCTAATGTCCTGGTTAAAGCAGAGGCTGACTTGGGACGCCTGAGTGTCTCAGCTGGTTACGCGTCCGACTGTGGCTCAGGTTATGATCTCACAGTTCATGGGTTCGAGCCCGCGTCAGGCTCTGTGCTGACAGCTCAAAGCCTGGAACCTGCCTCAGATTGTGTCTCCCTCTCTCTCTGCCCCTTCCCTGCTCACGCTCTGCCTGTTTCTCTCTCTCAAAAATAAATATAAAAATTTTTTTAAAAAAAAAGAAGAAAGAAAAAAGGCTGGTTTAACTGCTCCCACCTGCATTTTACCTGTTAATTCGGTCCCTTTCTGCAAGGAGGGGACATCTACCGGAGATGTGACATGGCTCCAAACGAAAGCACGTGCAGCCGGAAAGAGTCGGTGGCGGCTTCTTCAGGGTGGAGATACGCACACACTCATCCTGGGGCGGACAGCCCAAGGGACGGGGCTCATGGAAATTCACGGAGCCGGCGAGGGCGGGAGGCCTGGCCACGGACGCCGGGGGTTCCCCCGGGAACCTGGTTTCGGAACACTTGCGAGAGTGTTTCTCTCTCGCATTTAGCTTGTCAGATCCTTTGTCAGCTGAAGGGTCTGACAAGCTTAATTGTTTCCTTAGGGCTTCGTCCTTCCCATCAGTGAACAAAGGCAATTGGGAGGGATTCAGGTTTAGCTCTTTTGATAGAAAACAAAACAAAATAAAACAAAACAAGAAACAGGGGCGCCTGGGTGGCTCAGGTCATGATCTCGTGGCTCATGAGCCCCTGTGTTGGCCTCCTTGCTGACAGCTCAGAGCCTGGAGCCTTCTTTGCACTCCGTGTCTGTCTGTCTGTCTCTCTCTCTCAAAAATAAACATGAAAAAAATTTAAAAAATCTTCTTGCAAAGATAGATGTTATTTTAATCAGTGTTCGGGTGTAAGTACAAGTAGAGCAGATCAGACCACTGGCCACCGCCTGGACGGCCGCTCTGACTCCGGAAGGCAATGCACCAGCAGTAGCTCCCCCTCCCCCCACAGCCAGGACCCCCTAACAATGAATTCAGTGCTAATGGAAGGCAATGGGCTCACGTGCAGATCGCGTCCATCAGGGGTTACCTCCTGAGGCCCCTCTCGTGCTCTTCCCCTCCCCAAAACCTTTTATTGAGGCCATTCCTAAAACCAAGAGGAGCGCATTTGCTGCTTATTATGGTTTCATTTCTCCCATCCGCCCTCTGATAGTGACGGATTATCAGTAAAACCTGCAACAAACCGGACAAGATGTAAAGGCAGAGAGCAAGATATTGCAGGGACAAAGATTATCGGTCCCTCAAGCCAAGAGCTAACTGCGCAGCAGTGACTGAGGACCGGGCTGGCATCCTTGGCCGGCAGACTGGGAGGGAGGGGATTTTCAATGGTGGTCTTGCTTCGTGGTTAGTCCCCCAGAATGAAAAGATGTTTGGCTTGCTCCCTGAGCAGAGCTGACCAAGGTCACCTGACCTCTCATTTCTCAGTGTTCCCGACTACAAGGCTGCCTTTTTAATGGCCATCTGTGTGCTGCGTATTACCTTCCATTAGAACATACGCTCTTGAAGTTCATTTTGTACCACTTTCCCCAAACACCTCCATACACGGGTGGCATTCGGTGCTCCACAAACGTCAGCGGGTTGGCTGGTTCCCCCATCCACACAACCCTAGATAAAAGTCTACAGAATAAATGTACCCACTTCCTGGGAACTTTGCAAAGATTTAGGAAGAAATCAATTTGATTGAATACGTATTGAGCACAATTATGTGCAAGACAGAACTTAAGGGGACATAAAGATGAATAAGATATAGCTCCCACTAAGAAATATTAGATAAACAGCCACAATACAAGATTGAATTTAAGGACTATATGGCCTCGGGCATGAAGAAGAAATGGAAATTAGATCCCCACTGCGGGAGTGGGGCTGAAAGCAGGAAACAATGCCTGATGGGCGTAGTATTTAAAATACACGTTGGGATTCTTACTCAAGAACTTGACAGAAACGTTACTTAATCCAGATGACTTGCTCAATCATGGTTTGACCGTGGCTGCCACCAGCCATTGGGAAAGGCCGTCACTCCTCCACAGCTGCCTCTCGGGGGCTCCTAACGAAGGGTGTGGGGACTTGCAGACGACTTAGCCTGTCTCCCGAATTCCACGCTTAACCCTCAGGGCCTCCCAGTGGGGCCCGTGGCTGCGGTGTGAGGTCTGTGCCGGCGGAGAAACAGCCCCAGCTCACAGCCGGCTGCAGTCTTCCGAGCGGCGGCCCGTCACCGTCCTCCAAACTGCCAAGATGCAAGAGGGAACCCAGAGGGCTTCCCAGCCAGGACCGAGGGACAGAGCATGACAACGGCATGCAGACTGGTGTGAAGAGCGGAACCCCCAAGCAGCCCCTGACGGATGAGGTGGACAGTGTCCTGGAGTCCATCTGGTAACAGTACGGGCTGGTCAGACCAGCGCTCCAGCTCCAGACCAAGAGCCATCGTTACTTGCGTTCGGGGTTAAGGTCGGTCACACAGAGGTCTTTCCCCTGGCCCGCTGTATGGCCCTCACCTCCCAGGGTCAAACACAGACCCTACACCAACTTTCCCACATCCATGTGAATCCAGAAATACCTAGCATACCATAAAGGCTCTTCCTAAGGGCGCCTGGGTGGCTCAGTAGGTTAAACACTGACTTCAGCTCAGGTCATGATCTCACAGTTCGTGGGTTCGAGCCCCGCATCGGACTCTGTGCTGACAGCTCGGAGCCTGGAGCCTGCTTCAGATTCTGTGTCTCCCTCTCTCCCTGCCCCTCCCCAGCTCGCACTCTGTCTCCCTCTTTCTCTCTCTCAAAAATTAATAAACATTAAAAAAAAATTAAGAAATAAAAAAAATAAATAAAGGTTCTTCCTAAGCACATCTTTTCCCTTTACATGATCTGAAACCCACCGATACAAGACTGGTTTGTTTTGAAGACGATGATTCCTTTAACAAGATCCAAATGACTTTTGGGCGGATAAAGTAAACTCCATCAATCATTCAAACACTAAATTATTAAGCAGGCTGGATTTTTTTCCCTCCTATAGAAGGACAGCCAATGATAAATCTTCCTGGCTACGGAAGCAAAATATTCAAAGATAGCTTACAATGATTATTGGCACCGGAGGGTCTTTACCTAAGAACTGATAGATATAGGACCCTGCGGTCCATGAATTGTCCACAAACTCAAAATTCTGCAACTATGACCATGAATGAATTGTTCTAGGGAGAGAGGATTCAGTTTTCCCAGATTCTCAAAAGCATTGTGTTGCAAGACCACTCTATGGATGCCCAGGCCAGGGTCTACCTGGTACAGGGAAAGGGGTCAAGGGCAAGATGGCTGGTTTTACTTTGTATACACGCTCCCATCTGGGCCTCTTCAATGCTTTGCAAATGCCAAATAGATTCCCTTTATGCATGTAACGAGGAGCAAATGAAACAGTGATGGAATTTCAAAGTAAGAAGTCACTTAGGAACAGAACTGGGGCCAGGCCGGGGTTCTTTGTTCCCCCTGGTTCTTCCTCCACAGGGTGAGTCCCCTCCAGGTAGACGGTGTTTAATTATGTGATGTCTTCTAAACTGGTCTAATTGGATGTTCCATCCTAAGTGTAAAAGATGTCCTCTAAGGCCTGGTACTGAGACTGATCCGAAGGTTTAACCCTGATCATTCTAGAGCCTCTCCAGTTTTCTGCTGTATGTAGATCTATTCACTATCTACCAGCTTTGTGCTTTAGGCCACCAAGAAGGGCAGAGGACGAGGCCACCAGGAAATAAGGAAGCTTAATGGCCTTTACGAAATGAGCATCCTCGTATAAACAAGTGGATCGAGCCTGCCCTAGCTTTGTCACGTGGCATTTACGGAGCACCTACTGTGTACGAAGAGCCTTCCCGGCACCAGGGATACAGTGCGCAAAACATGTATGGTTCCTGCCTTCGCATCTAGAGTTACCACGATAAAAGTCTCCATTCTTCCGCCGTGACTGAATTTAATAACCAGAGAGGCTCCACCAGAGGCAGAAGGCCTGTGGAAAGGGCACAGGTAAAATCACCAAAGATTCAAGCTGGGGTCACTGGAGGGGCCGCCCCCAGCACCTCCCCAAATAAGAGGATTCGCCCGCATTTACTCCACATTCAGACTGTCACTAGTCTGAACGACCCGAGCTTGACACGGCTCACAGACCGACCCCCGTCTACGCTTCCAAATGCTGTCGGCTCTGCTGTCCAGTCTCTGGTTCCTGGGCAATGTCTCCCATGCCCACCTCCCCGACACAAGTCTCTCTGCAGGTCGGGTGTCTCCCTAAAGCCCTCCCGTCAACGGCCACCCTGGAACTCTGAGTCAAAGCCCGCACACAAGGACCGCACACACGGCTGCAGGAGGAAGGTCCTGATAAATTACTGAGCAAAAAACAGGCTCCTTGGAGAACTACCTACAGAACAATAGTGGGTTCTGGAAAAGCATCCGGGGGCTGCACATGCGGAGTGGTTCTAGACGGAATATGGAGGCAGAACATTTGCTTTTTCCCTTATAAAACGTCTTCGCTACTCTTAGTGACAACCATGTATTATTTGGCCATTTTAAAACTTATGCCTCAACCATATTCCTCTGAACGCTTCCTGAAAAGCGTCACAGAGAGGAGTCACCGCGGGGACCGTGCAGAGCCGGGCTACGCCTTATCGGTCTCTGCCTCTACACAGGGCGCACAGTGGCCTCCAGCGGAGGAGGTGAGAGAGGAGGAAGGAGAGAGGAAAAGGTGGGTCTTGGACATGAGCGCTGACATGCGCATGTGACACAGAAGTTGGGTCAGCGAGTCCCTCGGGGAGACTCCCAGAGCTTCCTACGTGTTTACCGGGACTTCCCGAGCTCAAGGGACTTGGCCAAGCCCTGTGCCCTTGGCCATGGAGAGGTATGCGGATGGAAGCGCAGAACTGGCTTTCAAGGAAAGCAAAGGGACCAGAACAGATCAAGAATGCGTACAACTATGTAGGACTGTGAGCAAACAGAGGCAGGCAGAAAACCCGAAAGAGGAGGAGACTCGGTGGGCGGGGGAGGGTGCGAAGTGGTAGAAATCGAGTCAGACCCCGAGGAACGGCAGGGTGGCGGGCTCTGGGAGGGAGCCGAGGGTTGACAGATGTGCTCCTGCACGAGGCAGCAGGGGTGAGGGAGGTATTTCAGGATAGGAGGACCTAGCGTACTGGCAGGGAGGGGTGAGGAGGCTGGGGAAGGGCAGGCCACAGCCCACGGCGAAGAGGCCGGTGAAGCCGGGTCTGGAACACAGCGGGCAGGGCACAGAGCGGCGATGACAGCAGGAGGCAGTGGCCCAGGATGAGTGGCTGGGGAGGGGCAGGGGGAGGAATTGGTGCCGGGGTGCATAAGGGATGGCAGGGTACCCCCCGGGACACTCGCTGAAGCCAGAGAACATGGACGATACTCTCCTTCCCCTCTTCATGAATTTCTCCGTGCGGAAAAGTGGGTAATTCCTACCCATGCATATGTATGAAAAGGCACAGTCTATGAAAGGTTCTGATACTAGAGGGAATAAAAACATCAACTCTACATGAAACATTACTTGCTGCAGTGGCGGACACACGCATCCCTCAATGGGCTGGGCCCGAAAAGACAGGAGAAGCCTGGGAGAGATCTATAGGCTCTCTGGTTACCGGCCCAGCAGGGCCCCTCCCATGCTGGAAGGCCAGAGGAGGCTCAATCTTAGAAAAATATGGGAAGACGCAGAGGCGCCTGGGCGGCTGTTGGTTGAGCATCCACCTTCGGCTCAGGTCATGATCTCACGGTTTGTGAGTTCGAGCCCCATGTCGAGCTCTGTGCTGACAGCTCAGAGCCTGGAGCCTGCTTCGGATTCTGTGTCTCCCTCTCTCTCTGCCCCTCCCCCATTCATGCTCTGTCTCTCTCAAGAACAAAAAAAACATTTAAAAAAAATTTTTAGGGGCGCCTGGGTGGCTCAGTCGGTTAAGCGTCCGACTTCGGCTCAGGTCATGATCTCACGGTTGGTGGGTTCGAGCGCCGCTAGGGGCTCTGTGCTGACAGCTCAGAGTCTGGAGCCTGTTTCAGATTCTGTGTCTCCCTCTCTCTCTGCCCCTCCCCCATTCACACTCTGTCTCTCTCTCTCATAAATAAATAAAAACATTTAAAATTAAAAAAAAATTTTTTTAAATATGGGAAGATGCAACCATCCGGTCCCTTGTACATCACGGAGCGCAAANCCGCCACACTCCAGTGACAATGGGGGTCTGAGGTGGGGGCTTGGGCGTGTGGAGGGAGGTTAGAGAGTAGAGCTGTCTCTGTCTGGGGGGGTCTCGATACGGTTTTGTGGGGGGCGGCCTGGAGGCTGGAGAGCCGTCTTTAAGAATCCTGAGAGCCTTGTTGGCTCCACGAAACGACAGTGTAAGTAATTGCTACGTATTCTATCTCTTCTCCTAATTACGGGCTTCTCCCTACATATCACAGGTTAGGACAGTATCTGATTCCATTAAAAAATAATACACGTTTTTAAAACCTTTTATCTTAATCCTCACGGGACGTCGTCCTTCTGCTTCTCCAGGTATATTATTATGTCCTTTTAAAAATGTCAATCTGGGGGCGCCTGGGTGGCTTAGTCGGTTAAGCGTCCGACTTTCGCTCAGGTCATGATCTCGCGGTTCGTGGGTTCGAGCCCCGCGTCGGGCTCTGTGCTGACTGCCAGCTCAGAGCCTGGAGCCTGTTTCAGTCTGTGACTCCCTCTCTCTCTGA
>NW_027529438.1:3184780-3262567 GCF_008692635.1 Crocuta crocuta
GTGGGTTCGAGCCCCGCGTCGGGCTCTGTGCTGACTGCCAGCTCAGAGCCTAGAGCCTGGTTCAGTCTGTGACTCCCTCTCTCTCTGACCCTCCCCTGCTCACACTGTCTCTTTCTCTCTCCTAGAAATAAATAAAACGTTAAAAAAAATTTTAAATGTCAATTTGTTTGATTCCACTGCTAATTTCCAATCTGTGGCACCATGGTTCTCCCTTCCGTCCCTACTGAGAGGCTGGCAGACCCTGCCCCTCCTCTGATAAAACTTGCCTTGTACGAGTCACTATGCGGGCCACCTCCTTTTTTTTTTTTACTATTTTTTTTTATTTATTTCTAGGAGAGAGAGAGAGAGAGACAGCGNACTAAGCCACCCAGGCGCCCCACTATTCGGTCCACCTCCTGAATGCCAGCCTTTCTTCCGCCCGTATTCTCTCTGAAGGTGGACGCTCTCTCATTTATTTGCAGGTCGTTAAAAATGCTGCCTAGGATTTTTTTCTACCCCGCTTTCATAAAAACAAAGTATGAGAGGGCACTTTCTAAGCTTTGGCACTTAANCCAGTTTTGCTATCAGCCTAATTGTGTTCTTTTATAAGCAATGAATTTTCCTGCTCTGGATGGTTTTAAAATCTGTGTCTTCCGCATTCTGCGGTTTCATTACTAGGAGTCTAGAGTTTAAGAATCAAACTCTTTAAAAAAAAAATCAAACTCTTTTGGGGCACCTGGGTGGCTCAGTCGGTTAAGCATCGACTCTTGATTTCAGCTCAGATCATGATCTCGTAGTTCGCAGGTTTGAGCCACATGTTGGGCTCCGGGCTGACATCGAGTTGCGTGGAGCCTGCCTGGGACTCTCTCTCTCTGACCCTCCCCTGCTCACATATATTCTCTCTCTCAAAATAAATAAATAGACATTAAAAAAAATCAAATTCTTTTTTAGTTTGCTTGTCATTAAACGTGATTCCTGAACCCCAGGGTACTCACGTCTCCTTCATTCTGTCTGGTTGGATCACTTCAACTGTTGTTTACTAAGTGAAACATGCCACCACAGTCTCCGATTTTCCAAGAAACCCCCAAGTATCACAGGTTTATCAATCCCCAGGAGAGAACACAGTTCATTTACCTTAAAATCCAGCGTTTTCTGTCCTGCAAAATGTTCTGCATTTGAATGTGTCGTTTTGAAGTGATAAAACTAAACATGAAGGCAAGTAAGTGTGTGGGGTTTGCCTTAAAAACGATGTCACTGTGCAGAGCAGTGTAACAGAAGGACAGGAGCCGGGGGCCAGACAGTCTTCTGACGATTAACTAGTTCGTGATCGCAGGAAAGTCACCTACTACGTCTGAAGCTCAATTTCATCCTAAGAATGGAAATGACTGGTTGTACACATGGGGTTGCTGTTAGGATCGAGGTAACCTCGGTCGGGTTCCGTCTGAATGTAGATGCTTTGAGGGTAGGGACTAGGTCGTGCTCGACCACAGAGGGATGGTCAATTTCTTGCACTTTCAATAATACTCTGATAATGGACAGAATCCCTTCAAGCATGTCCATAATGGCAAGCAGGCTGTGCGGAGTTCTCTGTGTAAGTGAAGTACACGCAGGAGCAAAGGGCTGGTCTGGCTGGTCGCAGGGGCTCCCGAATCAGTCAACACTGTGGGTACAGGATATCCGGCCATGTTTTGTCCCAGACACAGCCCCTCGGCAACCTGGCATCCCGGGCGATCACCTCCCCCAGCCCTCCTAGAAAAGACTCTGGCTGCTCCAGGCCTCCAACCCACAAGGACGCCCCGATTTCCCCTGGGCACCCAGCCACTTGCTGCCGCTCTGGACCAGCCCCCAAAAGGGTTGCTTCCTATTTCCCCAGCAACTGGGGACCAGCTCTGGCCTCGGCCGCTCCGCAAGCTTCTCTGCTGCCCAGTGGCTGTAGCACACCTCCTACAAATGAACATGAACTCCAGCCTGGGGGAGGTCCCCCGACCCCTCCAAGTCTGTCCTTCCTCGTATGTTCTCTTTCAGCTCTAGAGGACTGTTCACAGTGCTCTTTCCATTTCAGGAAACTGTTTTGTTACAGCTGAATGAGTCTCTATAATTCTTCTGTGTAAATCACTGTGTGAGTTCTGTCTCCCAATTGGACCCAGACTGATAAACCCCCGTTTTCCTCGGTGCCTGGCACAATCAACAGTGCGTACCAGAGCTCTCCAGGCGTCCTTACCTCCCTTTCCCAGCCAGCCCTGAATAATTTCTCTCTGCCTTGTTCCAAATCACAGTACAGCTCAACGTGGAGGGCCCCCGACTGGAATGTACCTCCTCTCATGTCTCATCTCACCAGCTGCTGGCACGTTAATTAATGACATTTCTGAGGACCAGCCGGACACCCTATGGGGACCCTCCCTGGTTTGGTTATTTATACTCAAAACTGGAGAACTTCGTCCAATCTGGCTCAGGTCAATTAATTTACTTCCTTTGGTTAAAAAGGATTTTTGTTTGAATGTCTGGCCCCCAGGATCAGACATCTCCGGGGGACTGGTAATTCCTTCGGAGCCCAATAAAACCGAGAAGAAACCAAGGCAGTGCAACTGAATTTTGAAAGCACAATGACTGCTGTAATGGTACAGCTACTGCAGTGCTATTTTTTTAACTCAAAAAAGAAAAAAAGAAACAAAAAAGCATGCCATTAAACCAGACGGCAAAATATGGGAAGTGAAATCTGAAATAAGGAAAGATAAACCACGAAGCTCTCATTTTTCAGGCCTAATCCTGTTTTATTCAACAGCTTTACCGTATCGGTGACTTGGGTGAAAATGTTCGTATTAAAGTTTCACTTAACCGAAAGCTCAGAGGGACAGTTAACCTGCTACAACCCGGCCTGATGGTCTTATGCTGGGGTGGCTCCGCTGAGCTAGAGCTCGGCGTTCCTTTCGCTGTAGAGCCACAGGGCAGCATGGCTCACGAGACAGACCCGTGTGGGATTTGGGAGGAGGGAACAAAGCAAGAACAGCCACGTTCAGAAGCGTTGTCTCTGGCTAGCCTGGCAAGAAAGGGACATTGAGGCAGCGGTGAACTGAGTGTGGCCGCACTCATCCGTACTCCGCACCCGGCTCACCTTCTTAACTGCCAGCCCCACTGAACAACTTCGAATTGAGGCCCCTGAGCAGAAGCATCTCCGCTAGCTAACTAAGAGGCAGCAGCCAGGAAGAGTCGATAGCCTTCCACAGAAGTCTGCTCCTGGGCCCCTCTGCAATTCTGCTCTCACACGTGGCCCCACAGGGCATCCCGTGAACTCTGACTTACAAGCCATGGCAGCGCTAGCTAATGACTCCTCTCAGGTCTTGGGTGGGCTTTTTCCTCCTCGGGTCCTGCTGCAACAGGGTAGGTCCAAATCTGGTAAGAACTTCCTTAGGCCTGAACACTCACAGTTGCCTACTTCCTTATTGAATGAACCCTGATTCACATATACACACACAAATCAAACACTCTGAATGATGGGTTCCAATGAATTATATCTAATATAGTGACGATCTATGTAAATTCTTGTGTTTAGGCTGAAAAATAAAACAGAGAAAGCGGCAGAAATAAAGAATGAGAAAGAAGGCTGGATTAAAGGCCATGACATAATCCTAAGGATTCTGGACAATAAGTCCACCACGACCTAGGACCTAACTCTATGTTAAACGAGAAAAGTACAGAATGAGTCATTCTTTTTTTTTTTTTAAAATTTTTATGTTTATTTTTGAGAGAGAGAGGGACAGAGAATGAAGGAAGAGGAGTAGAGAGAGAGAGGGAGACACAGAATCTGAAGACGGCACCAGGCTCCACACGGTCCGCGCAGAGCCCCACACGGGGCTCGAACTCATGACCTGTGAGATCATGACCTGAGCCGAAGCCAGACGCTTAACCAACTGAGCCACCCAGGCGCCCCCATGAGGTCATTCTTTAAAAATGAATGCAAAAGTCCATATCTTGAGAGCAAAACTGTGTTCTTCATGTTTTACACTGATAAGACAGCATCTGGGATCCTGTATTAAATTCTAACATACCTGGGGGGTGCCTGGCTGGCTCAGTCAGTTAAGCATCCAACTCTTGAATTTGGCTCAGGTCATGGTTTCACAGTTCATCAGTTCGAGCCCCACACCGGGCTCTGTGCTGGTGGCATGGGGCTTGCTCCGGCTTCTCTGTCTCCCTTTCTCTCTGGCCCTCTCCTACTCGCGGTCTCGCGCTCTCAAAAAATAAACATTAAAAAAATTCTGATATATTTTAAGAGGAAATAATGTGTTCTGAAATTAAGAAGTCTAGAGAAAAAAACGGTAATGAAGAATGGCTTCAGGAAGGTAGGGAAATAAGATCTAGGTATTCGTGGCTCCAGAGAAGAGAGCCAGGATCAATGGATAAAACTTAACGTAAACACAGTGAAAAGCAAGGCCACAGCAAATCAGCACAGGGGACGGGGCATTCCGCAACGGGCGCAGCTGGGCTACAAGCCTGCCACAGTGCTTTTAACCTTGTAAAATTCCATGAATTTAGAGGTCACCTGGGGCTTGGGGAGGGGGAATAGAAGTGGGGACTGCTGATGGGCACGAAGCTCCTATTTAGAATGATGGAAAGGTTCTGGAAGGTGGGGATGGCTGCGCAACACTGTTAAGTGTAACTGATGCTACTCATCTGTACACTTAAAACTGTGAAGATGGCAAATTTTATGTCCTATTTATTTCACCACCATGAAAAAAAAACATGCCTCTATTATCCTATGTGAGAGATGCAATAAAATTTAAAGTTAAAATCTGAGTCAATAAAAGAGGATTCCGCTACTGATGGTGGTGAAGGTATTTCTTTCAGCTTGGAAGGATGTACTGTACCACAAAGGGGTTTTCTGCAAGCAAATGCTGCAGCGACCCAGCGTTTCATAAAAACCCAAAGCGAGTGTGTATTCTCCGGCAATGCCAGTCCATCACACCAGAGGGGTTCCTGAGGGGAAGAAACAGTATGCAAAGAAAGCACACTTGTAAACGTTCCCATATTATCATGATGCTAAATGTTCTCACTGATGATGAAATGGGGTGTATGGTTTAGAATAAAGTCCTCTTTCATCCACCCACAACAACAGACCTACAAATTTACAAGTACAGAGGCTAAGAAGACCCAATTTAATACATGAGTGGGAAAGAAGTATCCAGAAGCCTGGGACAGCACTGGGGAAACTTCACTCCTGTGTCCATATATGTGGGCTGCTGAGTTCTGAGAGATTAGGAAGAAACCACGGGACACCCTCACCCAGAAAGTCTGCTGGCAGGGGTGAGGGGGTTGCCAACTAGATCTCAGGGTTGTGACTCCAAGCCCTATGCTGGGCGTGGAGTCTACCTTAAAACTAAAAAAATTTTTTATACTTGTTGGGATGAGCACTGGGTGTTGTATGTAGGGGATGAATCACTGGAATCTACTCCTGAAATCATTACAGCACTAGATGCTAACTGACTTGGATGCAAATTAAATGAATGAATTAATGTAAAAGAAATTAAAAAAAATTTAAATTATATTTTATTAAAATTTATTTATTTATTTTGAGAGAGACAGAGACAGAGTGGGGGTGGTAGAGGGGCAGAGAGCGAGAGAGAGACGGGGGGGGAGAGAGAGAGAGAGAGAGAGAGAGAGAAATATCCCAAGCAGACTCTGTGCTGCCAGTGCAGAGCCAGATGCAGGGATCAAACCCACAAAGTCGCAAGATCGTGACCTGAGCTGAAACCAAGAGTTGGAGACTTAACCAACTGAGCAACCCAGGTGCACCCCCCAAAACTACTGTTAAAAATTCACTTTAAAATGTAAGATTTCTTTGCTGTTTTCTACCCTCCCACCAAGAAGCACATATATTTTTGAAAAGATTTCATTTTTAAGTAATCTCCACACCCAACATGGGGCTTGAACTTAGAACTCCAAGATCAAGAGTCACAAAAGCATACTTCTTCTTAAAAGTGAATGAAAAACGATTTGCCATACCAATACTAATTGAAAGTAGTCTTTGAAAAAGAAGAATAGTTAGAAGATAGACTACCCGGTTTCAAAAACTTTGTAAAAGTCTATTAGTGTTTTGTTTTGTTTTGTTTTGTTTTGTTTTGTTTTGAGAGAGAATCCCATGCAGGCTCCATGCTGTCAGTACAGAGCCCAATACAGGGTTCAAAGTTACAAACCATAAGATCATGACCTAAGCTGAAATCAAGACTTGGATGCTCACCTAACTGAGCCACCCAGGCCCCGCAAACCCACAAGATTTTTTATTAAGCTACAAGACACTGTCCTTCTGGCATCAAGACAGACAACTGGATGGATGGAAGAATAATGAGTTCTCAAATAAATTACACAAAGAGGGTAATGGATCTTCAACAAAGCTACTTCAGCTGACAAAGAACAGTCTTTCCAACAAGGGAGGCTGGATCTGGACATCCATGTACAGGAGGAAAACAAAACCTTTGATGTAGCCCTTACATTGTATTAAAAAATGAATCAAAGTAGATTACACACCTAAATATAAAGCTTAGAAGAAAGTCTTTGTGATCGTAAGTCAGTCAAAGGTTTCTTAGCTATGATACCAAAAACAATCCATACATTTAAAAAATTGATGATGTGGACTTCATCAAAAGTAAACTTCTGCCCTTCAAAGGACACTGTTAAGAGAAAAGATAAGCCAGACTTGGAGAAAATATTTGCAAACCAGGTACCTGATAAAGGGTATGCATTCAAAATTTATCACGAGCTCTCAAAATTCAGTAAGAAAACAAAACCACCACAACCAAAAAGGGGCTAATGATTTGAACAGATGCTCAACAAAAGATACACCAAAGGCAGAGAAGATGAAAAGATGCTCAACATCATTACTCATTAGGAAATGCAAATGAAAACCACCATGAGATCCTAATACACACCTACTTGAAGGGCTAAACTTTAAGAAAAGACTGACAATACCAGATGTTGGCAAAGATGGGCAGGAAGTGGAAGTCTCAAACTCCACTAGCGGTACTATATCATTAAAAATAAATAAATAAAAATGGGGTGCCTGGGTGGCTCCATTAGGTAAGCATCCAACTTCAGCTCAGGTCATGACCTCATGGTCTGTGGGTTCGAGCCCACATCAGGTTCAGTGTTGACAGCTCAGGGTCTGAAGCCTGCTTTTGATTCTGTGTCTCCCTCTCTCTCTGTCCCTCCCCAGCTGTTCTCTGTCTCTCTCAAAAAATAAACTTAAAAAAATTAAGAATAAATAAATAAAAATAAATACACCCCCTACTGTAATAATCAATCATCCTACTCCTGTGTATTGTCCCAAGAAACACGAAACTGTATGTCCATACAAATACTTGTAGTGAACACAGAAGTTTTTGTTGTAATAGCCCTGCACTGGAAACTACCACCATGTGAATGGCTAAGCACATGGTGCTACACTCATACAGAGGAATACCATTTAGTACTAAAAAGGGATAAGCTGTTGACACATACAATGATAAGTAATGATTCCTTAATAAAAGAAGCCAGGCCGCGCAAAATGATACACTGTAGGACTCTGCACAAAATTCAAGAAAAAACAAACCCATCTACAACAACAGAAGAGAGATCAGTAGTTGCCTGGGGTGGTAGGGGGCAGGAGGGTGAGGAGTGGCACAGGGAAGGGTGGGAAGGAAGGATGATAAGTGGGCACACAAGAAAACTTTTGGGGGTGACATACACTCCTCATCTTTACCAAGGGTTTTAGAAGGGTACACGTCAAGTCAAAACTTCNCGAAAGAGGCCAGGCCACCCAAAATGATACACTGTAGGACTCTGCACAAAATTCAAGAAAAAACAAACCCATCTACAACAACAGAAGAGAGATCAGTAGTTGCCTAGGGTGGTAGGGGGCAGGAGGGTGAGGAGTGGCACAGGGAAGGGTGGGAAGGAAGGATGATAAGTGGGCACACAAGAAAACTTTTGGGGGTGACATACACTCCTCATCTTTACCAAGGGTTTTAGAAGGGTACATGTCAAGTCAAAACTTCCCAAAGTAATCACGTTACGTATGCTCAATTTTTCTATGTCAACTACACCTCAAAATAAAGCTATTATAAAAAATAAAACTGATGGCCTGTTTGGGCAATGTTGCTAAAACTTTGGGCAAAGACCTTCCAACCAAGCAAAGGCAAGATTCAAGTCCATGCAGAGCGTCCACAATGCAGTGACTTTGCATGTGTGTGGACCACTGCGAAAAAAACCAAAAATATAAAACCAAGAAATTCTTCCTTTTGCAAAATGCAAATGACAACGGTTCATCCATTCACATCCTTCGAGCCCAGTTCCGATGCAATCTGTTTCTTGAAGCCTTTCCTTACTGCTCAAGTAGAAAGTGATTACTCCCCTCCGTGAATCACCCTAACACTTTAGTTAATTTTCAGATATCAGCTCAGCACATTTCTCCATCCACCCATCACACATTTCTTAAATGACGCACCCAGGCCAGATGCACAGAGGCTTGGTGCTGGAAACACAAACGTGAGCTGGGCGTAGTTCTTCACCCACAAAAGCCTCATAGGCTACTGGCTACTGGCCAAAGACTTTAAATGACAATAACACACCATAACGTTTATTTCCACAACATTTAAAAAGTACAACAGGAACCTGGAAAAAGAAATTCATGCTGTCAGACACACGGTCTTGTGCGGCAGTGACTTGTTCAGGACCCCATCTCCCTCTAGACCACCGCTCCCCAAGAACGAGGGGCCGTGACTTACTCACTGTAATCATCCACTCAATTGCCCCGCACAGGCCCTGACATGAGAGTTTTACGCTCGAATATTTGTTTGAACGAATGCAAATTTCATTTCATAGGCGTCCGTTCTTTGACTAGAAGCAGGGCCACCATGTGGCCAACTTGCCAGTTGAGTCCCAACCTTTATCCATTTTGTCATCCAAAGCAAGTCATTTGAGAGGAGATAAAACACTTAAATCTAGGTTTTCCCAAATCCCACAGGAAGAGCTCCTACCCATTCTGTCAGTGAAGGAAACAGCAAGGAGTAGGGGTGGGGTGGATGGGGCTTGGTCAGCAAAGTCTAGGACACAAGAGGTACATGGTGAATCAAGGTCCCGCCATGGGTCTAAAGCGGGCCCTGGTGCCCCGTACTGTGACCACCAGGTATTCCTCTGTCCAGCGAGCACACAGCTTATCTCTAGAGGAATGCCAACAGTCTCACTGTGAAAGCAATTTCTAGGGATTATATGTGGGACTTTCTGCTTTTCCAAAAGATCACAAACCTTTTATCTGCACTCAGTTTCTGAAGGGGCAGAGAGTGGAACAGATACGCAGTTACGAAGTTTCAGTTGAGATGAAACTAGCACAGAATGGAAAAGTCTCACACTACAACCAAAAGATCTGGCCTAAACACCAAGCAGAAATCCTTCACCGTTTCCAGACAGTGCAATTGAACCTAAGAAGAATTTTCCACTCAGTCTTAAAGACAAGGTAGATTTGCATCTTGTACTTACATGTATAGAAACCACGAGTCTCGGAAGGGAAATGCAGTAGAAAAGTTATCTGGATTTGTCTGGACCCACAGGCCGACAGCTCCAGGGGCCAGCTGGTGGGGAGGGGCTCTTACCGGTAGATAGGGTCCTGCATCACCAGCATCTTGGTCTCATCCCACGTCCACTCCTTTTTCTGCAATAAAAGAAGCTGTAAATGAATAAGTTAGGCTTGTCCTCCGCTACAGAACCGGGGCACGCACTGGGCTACTAACGGCTACGCAAATGCATTTGCTCCTGGCCCGACTTCTAAGAGTGCCCAGTGCTACAAAGGCCATGCAGAAACTGTTGTGTCTGGTCTGAGCAGATTCCTTCAAACACTTTAAGGAGACTCTCTCTCCCAGGCACAGAAGGCAGGTGGCGCCCCAGATGGGAGAAGGAAGGGCACCTGGGGGACTCAGTCGGTGAAGCATCCGACTCTTGGTTTTGGCTCAGGGTATGATCTCATGGTACGTGGGTTTGAGCCCTGCATCAGGCTCTGCACTGGCAACGTGGAGTCTGCTTAGGATTCTCTCTTTCTCTCTCTCTCTCTCTGCCCCTCCCCTACTCACTCACTCACTCTCTCAAAATAAATATTAAAAAAAAAAAAATAAGGGAGAAGGGGGCAGAGCTGTGAATGGCACCATCAAAAGCAAAGAAGTGTAGCTCTCGCCCTCCCCTCCTCAAAGGGGGAAAAGCGGGACGGGACCGAAGCCCGGAGAGTTAACCAGTACCTGGGCAGGTCCCCAGGAGGGCAGTCGTGCCAGGGGAACCTGACTCACGGTGAACACAAAGGAGAGCCCTGAGCAGGTGGGGATGAAGACAGGGACCAGGACAGAGATGGGGGCGAGGGGTGGGGCAGAGGAGTCAGGGGCAGTAAGTACCAGAGACCCCGAGTACTTGATGAGGGGAGGAGTACCCCCACGTGTCGAGGAAGCACCGGGTCAGAGGCCACCACCTCCCAGGTCTCAGTCCCCAGGCACGGGGGGCCCCTTCGCTGGCCTTTGCCGCAGAGGCAGTGCTGCCCAGGACGACCGGGGAGTCGCACACCCTCTCTCCGTGAACACGGATCAAGCAGAGGGAAAGGCAAGCAGGTGTATGTGGGATGAAGTACCGTTCAATGAGCGCTGTCAGCTCTGTGGGTTTGCCAGAGAGCACAGGGCGGTGGCTCTCAAAGCGCTGGGGTGTGAAGATGTTGGCCTCCCCCAGGGGCCGGGGGGACCACGCTCAGGCCCTTCGGTGACATTAAGAAGCATTTCTCCAGCAGAAACACTCAAACACAACCCTGTATACACCTGCCAGGTACCAACACACGCGTGTGTGCACACACACACCATTTCACCCCCAAATTCTGAGTCAATACCCAAGCCAGCCCACAGAGGTGGATTTTCCACTGGCTTACAAGCATTCAGTATCAAATGCTGTTTCACAGACAAGGAAACTCAGCTTCAGGAATGAACTATTTTGGGGGGCACCTGGGTGGCTCAGTCGGTTAAGCCTCCAACTCTTGATTTCGGCTCAGATCCTGATCTCGCGGTTCGTGAGTTCAAGCCCCGCACTGGGCTTTGTGCCAACAGTGTGGAGCCTGCTTGGGATTCTCTCTCTCCCTCTCTTTTCTCTGTTCCTCCCCAACTCTCTCTCTTTCAAAATAAAATAAATAAAGAAAGAAAGAATTAACTATTTTTTCAAAAGTGGCCTTTCTATAAAGGCTACTCCCTGCCCTGTAAGATGTTAGTACAGGAATGGTCCATTTGGAGCAAATGAGAAATAAGGAGAGAACACCTTTTTCTAAATGAGAACCCTCCAGATGTATATAAATACTGTCGATCCAGACCCTCCTCTTTATACTAAAACAGCGCAGGCCGTGCAAACATTCCTCACCAGACTAAGTCTTCTGGACTTCTCACTACCCTAGCTGGCCTTTTTTTTGTACACCCTTTTTAAAACAAAAAAATTAACGTTTATTTTTGAGAGAGGGACAGAGAGCAAGTCGGGGAGGGGCAGCAAGAGAAGGAGACACAGAATCAGAAGCAGGCTCCAGACACGGGGCTTGAACTCACAAGCCGTGAGATCATGACCTGAGCCGAAAGTGGAAGTTAATTGACTGTGCCACCCAGGCGCCCCATGGATGCCTATTTTAAACACACAATATAATTGTTCACCATAGGAATTCTTTACACAGCAAAAAATAAGGTTTAAAATGTGGCCTGATTCGGGGGCAAAGTGTAATAGAAATATTAATTAAATATTAAGTTAAAACACATCTGTATTTATGGCCACGGATCCTGCCTGAAGTTAACTTAATTCAGTTAGCAAGGTTGAGAAAGCACCTCCTCTCTGCCGCTGAGCCCATTTATTTACATCTCGTTTCAGCAGCTGTAGGTTTTAGTTCTAATGTTTCCATTCGGTTCTTCTTCCCTCTATTTCTTTGCAGAGACTTTCTACTTCTTCTCTGTCAAGAGCGTAACTGCTCGTGGAAGTACCTTTATGATGGCTGCCTTAGCACCTCTGTCAGATGATCTAACACCTGTCGCCCTGGTCCTGGCATGTCCTGGTTATCTTTTGTCCATTCAAGTTGAGATTTTCCTCATTCCTGGTATAGCAAGTGATTTTCAATTGAAATCTGGACATTTCAGAAAACATTTTTTTTTTAATTTCTTTATTTTGAGAGATGGGGAAGGGGCAGAGAGAGAGACGGAGAGAGAATCCCAAGCAGGTTCCACACTGTCAGCACAGAGCCCAACTCAAGGCTCAGACTCATAAACTGTGAGATCATGACCTGAGCCGAAACCAAGAGCTGGACGCTTAACAAAGTGAGCCTCCCAGACGCCCTGAAAATACTTTACTTTCAAAAGGGGGGCTAGTTGGGGCGCCTGGGTGGCTTAGTCGGTTGAGCGTCCGACTTTCGCTTAGGTCATGATCTCACGGTTCGTGGGTTCGGGCCCCGCATCGGGCTCTGTGCTGACTGCCAGCTCAGAGCCTGGAGCCTGTTTCAGAGTCTGTATCTCCCTCTCTCTCTCTGACCCTCTCCTGCTCACGCTGTTTCTCTCTCTCTCCTAGAAATAAATGAAAATATTTAAAAAATATTAAAAAATAAATAAATAAATAAAAGGGGTACTAGCAGGGGCGCCTGGGTGGCTCAGTTGGTTAAGTGTCTGACTCCGGCTCAGGTCATGACCCCGCGGTTCATGGGTTTGAGCCCCGGGTTGGGCTCTGTGCTGACAGTGCAGAGCCTGCTTGGGATTCTCTCTCCCTCTCTCTGCCCCTGCCCTGCTCATACTCTCTCTTCTCTTTCCCCCTCTCAAAGTAAACAAACTTAAAAAAAAAAGAACAATTTGATTCTTCTTCTCTCTTGCTCTGAAATCATTTCACATATCTCCTCGTTTTCAAATGTTGTAGAGGGAAAAAAATTACACCACACACACATCACCCCCTCCTTACTTTTCTACATGGAAATAAATATCCTTTGAAGGAAAATATTTTAGGAAAAAAATGTTCTTTTTTAAAAAAGTTTATTTATTTGAGAGAGACAGAACGAGTGGGGGCAGGGGCATAGAGAGAGGGAGAGAGAGAGAGAATCCCAAGCTGGCTCAGCACTGTCAGTGCAGAGCCCGATGCGGGGCTCAAACCCACGAACCGTGAGATCATGACCTGAGCTGAAGTCAGACACTTCAGCGACTGAGCCCCCCAGGCGCCCCTGGGTATATTAATGACCACTACTGCAGCCAAGCCGTGGCGAACAGAAGTGGAACTTAGTTTTATGGTCTTCGGAAACTCACACGCTCTCACTTCTATCTGAAAGCATTTTTTGTTTTTTGGAAAGCTCAGAAATAAGGACTTGGGAGCCTTGGTGGCGACATGTGGGAATTTTCAGTTTTGTTTACCCACTGGCTGTAGTCTCCCAGATATGCCAGAAAAGGAAGACATTTCACGTCCCGGTGGGAGTGAGAGGAGAGAGGAGGGAGGGAGAGGGGAGCATCCCCGATGCCGTCAGCCCCGTTGAGGCAGAGGGGGCCTCACAGCCGTGTTTACCACCCACACCGGGAGCACCAGCAGGATGGAACAAGCCGGTCTTCAGCCTCCTTCGACCAAAGGCCCAGACTCAGGCGGGCCTCACTGGCACCGTTCGGAGTCCCAGCAGGTAAAGCAGGGAGGCCCGTAAGCGAGGCCCAGGGAGGCAAAGGTCGATGCCCTCATTAGCTCCCTAAATATAAAGGAATGGGGAGGGAGGAATGTTAGCGGAGAGGGAGCGCCCTAGCGGCAGCTGTCTGGCCGTCTGCCAGCCCCCCACCCTGTACCCACACACCTGTAACTCCCTTCTCTCACTTGTCCCCTCTGCGCCTGCCAAGGGCACCCACGGCATGGCTGGGCCTTCCAGGAGGCCCCTGAACTAGAGTTCACTAGCCCGTGTCTCTCTGTGCCTTCTCCCCCATCGGTCTCCCTTCCCCCTTCTCTTCTTCTTATCAATTCCTTACTCCAGCGGAATTTAAACAGTCATCGGGATAGAGCAGCTTAACGTGAGGGAAGGCTCTGCATCATCTGTTTTTTAAATGTTTATTTATTTTTGACCGAGAATGAGAGAGAGAGAGAGAGAGAGAGAGAGAGAGAACATGTATGCATGAGTGGGGGAGGGGCAGAGAGAGAGGGAGACACAGAATCCGAAGGAGGTTCCAGGCTCCGAGCTGTCAGCACAGAGCCCGACATGGGGCTTGAACTCACGAGCCATGAGATCATGACCTGAGCTGAAGCTGGATGCTTAACTGACAGAGCCGCCCCGGTACCTCTCCATCATATTATTGACTAGTCAGAATTTTCTAGAGAAAACAGTTGTCACTGCAAGAGTGTGCCCTACAGACCTCCCATTACAGGGAGTTTAACCAAGGACCCCAGGGTGTCATTCCGAGACCTGTCCTCTCGCTTCAGCTAGGGACCCTGCTTCCGGGACACTCCCGGCCCATCAGGGGTGCGCAGGGGTGTGCAGGGCAGGCCCGTTCCTGGGAGACAGAGGAGTCCACCCACGTGACGTTGGCTTCGCAACCTCCTGACAGACTTGCCAAACTGCCATCTACGCGACTTTCATCCACCTTTCCTTCCTTCCTTGCTCTCTCCTCCACTTAGAATCAGGCCCGCCCAGAAATGGGACAGCTACCAGCCTCTCCGAGGGCCTCCCCCATTTTCTCTCACAGGAACTCAATCCTATCTTGGCACGGGCTTTTTGGAGAACCTAGAATAACACAAAGTGAGAAAAACACAGGAAAGTCATTCTATAGCTGCTTCATTTTCTATTCTCGCAAGAAATTCTCCACTTGAAACGGGAGAGAAGTCTTCTTTTCATTTAATAATGTTTATATAATGCTTTCTTCACATTATCAAAATTGATCTCAACCTTAAAAGTAAATATGAAGTCTCAGAGATGGTAACTTCCTTCCATCTGAGTTCACCTAGTCCGGTGGTAATTAAACCCAACACGCATACCTCTATGACCTATGTTCTATGTTCTTTTTGCTACTCCAAGTGATGGGATCAAAGAACGTCACTCTCCATCTCCTGCAAAAGGTAATGGGCTTGCAAGGTATGCTTCTGGAAGACTACTGAATGGGGTAAGCACATCCTACATCTAGTGAGTGCAAATGGCCAGTCCTCCATGGAAAGTTACAGCCATTTTGACATTCCAAAATCTCCCGGCAAGGAGTATCACGTGGGAGCTATGTCAGAGGTAGGTCTGCCTTGAAGGGCCAAAAACACAAAAGAGAGTTAGGGATAATCATAGCTGTACTGTCTCCCTTTGGAGCCCAGAAATGGATACGGCATCTTTGAAGCTCTTCCCCAAAAGCGGAGGAATAATCTGATTTGAGATTTATTTCCTGCCCTTACCGGAAATTATCAGTAGCACACTGTAAAGTCTGTAAGCTTTACCATTACTCATGGTCCTGCCAGCAACAGGGACTTCTTAAACAAAAACAAAAACAAAAACAGGGGCGCCTGGGTGGCTCAGTTGGTTAAGCATCCGACTTCCGCTCAGGTCATGATCTCATGGTTCGTGGCTTCGAGCCCCGCATCGGGTTGTGTGTTGACAGCTCAGAGCCTGGAGCCTGTTTCAGATTCTGTGTCTCCCTCTCTCTCTGCCCCTCCCTTACTTGCACCCTGTCTCTGTCTCACAACTAAATAAACATCTAAAAAATTAAAAACAACAAAAATCAAAACAAAAATGAAAAACCCAAACCATAACCTTGCAAAAGTCTTATTAACTCAGCTTGACAAGTTCTCTAGGCTTCCAGACAGAACAGGATTAGTCTGAAAATATAGCTCTCGCTCATCTTCTGGCATAACCTATGGATACCGGATATAGAAAACGCCATTTCAAAACTGAAGTGCTTGTAAATTCTCACACAATGTACGCAATTAGCAGAAAACAAAGCAGCTCTGGAAGCCTAATAGGGTAGAAAGAAGACCAGACCAAGTCTAGTCCCGGGTCCATCAGTGACCAGGAGGTAACCCTACGACAGTCCCTGGGCCTCTCTTGTTGACTTGCTTACTAATCACCCAGGGGATGAGACTAGACCATTTCTGAAGTTCCTTCTCCTAAATCCCGCTTCTGTAATTCTAAGTGCCTCCTTTTCTTACCCAATTAGATTTCAGCTCTGTGTTTCCATAATAGCAAAGGCTTCTCTTTGGACAGGGAACTAGTTTTCCCGCGATGTGAGAGCCCAGTTGACAGAGTACAGGCTAGAAGTTAGAGACCCTGGATTAATTAGTGAGACATTTCCCATAGAGTGGCTGTTCTCCAAGCAGCCTGAAGAGGGAAGTGCACACACGGGAACATGGTACTGGGAAGAATCCATTTATTTGAGAAAGACAGAGCTGGTTCAAACCTTGACTTCACCTCTGAGGGGATGTGAGGTCTTGGGCAAGTTGCTCTGTCTTCTTTCACGAAACGAGCATCAGAACGGTATGCACCTCACAGGGTGATGGTGACCATTTCATAAGTGTACAGCGCANCCCAAAAGCGGAGGAATAATCTGATTTGAGATTTATTTCCTGCCCTTACCGGAAATTATCAGTAGCACACTGTAAAGTCTGTAAGCTTTACCATTACTCATGGTCCTGCCAGCAACAGGGACTTCTTAAACAAAAACAAAAACAAAAACAGGGGCGCCTGGGTGGCTCAGTTGGTTAAGCATCCGACTTCCGCTCAGGTCATGATCTCATGGTTCGTGGCTTCGAGCCCCGCATCGGGTTGTGTGTTGACAGCTCAGAGCCTGGAGCCTGTTTCAGATTCTGTGTCTCCCTCTCTCTCTGCCCCTCCCTTACTTGCACTCTGTCTCTGTCTCACAACTAAATAAACATTTAAAAAATTAAAAACAAAAAACAAAACAAAAATGAAAAACCCAAACCATAACCTTGCAAAAGTCTTATTAACTCAGCTTGACAAGTTCTCTAGGCTTCCAGACAGAACAGGATTAGTCTGAAAATATAGCTCTCGCTCATCTTCTGGCATAACCTATGGATACCGGATATAGAAAACGCCATTTCAAAACTGAAGTGCTTGTAAATTCTCACACAATGTACGCAATTAGCAGAAAACAAAGCAGCTCTGGAAGCCTAATAGGGTAGAAAGAAGACCAGACCAAGTCTAGTCCCGGGTCCATCAGTGACCAGGAGGTAACCCTACGACAGTCCCTGGGCCTCTCTTGTTGACTTGCTTACTAATCACCCAGGGGATGAGACTAGACCATTTCTGAAGTTCCTTCTCCTAAATCCCGCTTCTGTAATTCTAAGTGCCTCCTTTTCTTACCCAATTAGATTTCAGCTCTGTGTTTCCATAATAGCAAAGGCTTCTCTTTGGACAGGGAACTAGTTTTCCCGCGATGTGAGAGCCCAGTTGACAGAGTACAGGCTAGAAGTTAGAGACCCTGGATTAATTAGTGAGACATTTCCCATAGAGTGGCTGTTCTCCAAGCAGCCTGAAGAGGGAAGTGCACACACGGGAACATGGTACTGGGAAGAATCCATTTATTTGAGAAAGACAGAGCTGGTTCAAACCTTGACTTCACCTCTGAGGGGATGTGAGGTCTTGGGCAAGTTGCTCTGTCTTCTTTCACGAAACGAGCATCAGAACGGTATGCACCTCACAGGGTGATGGTGACCATTTCATAAGTGTACAGCGCACCAAAGAGGCCTGGCAAACAGCAGGTGCTCAGTATCAGTGCTATTACTGTCAGCTGGGCTCACTACCATCTTAGTGTCATTACTTTCATGAGTTTTCTCCTCTCATCTTCTACCTTCCCAAACAGATGAAACAGGATTAGAGAGAAGACAGGGTCCCTGCCCCTAAAGGCTCACAGCTGATGCGGGAAAGTTATAAATCACCATCACGCAATCCTGTAGGAGCTACCGGCCTACATATGCGGATAGTGCCTTAAAAAATCATTTTGCTGGAAAGGGTCCATGTCTAATACCCTCACGGATCCTATTCAGTTCCATAACCATGGCAAACATGCAATGAATATTTGTTAATGAGAACAATGGAGCCTTTCTAGAATGTTGCCTTAGGAGATCCCAACTAAGTTACTGGTTTAGAGGAGAAACCACACGAAACTGAGACCCCCTCATGTCCTTCTGTAGAAAACTCCTTTGGATGAAGTTCAAGACTAATCCTTCTTACTGAGAAGTCCACTCCCTAGCAGAGAGTGCTACAGTGTTATTCCAGGATTATAATGAATAATCATTATATACACAGCAGAGCTAATTACTTGGGTTTGGCTGGGAGTTGAAGGAAATGTACTGATTGGAAGATGACAAAGCCCCTTAATAGTGGGGTTCACACCACAAATATAAACCAAGAGTCACAGCAATTTGAGAATCATTATCTACTGGCATCAGTTCAAGATGGCAGCCTTTTTAGACATTTGCTAATCTAACCAAAAAGATATATATTTTCTTTCGTCTCAGTGAGAGATAATCACAAAACATTTGGCTATCGCCTACACTAGAATCAAGTATTGCAGACCGGAGTCACTGAGCAAATCCTACTCACAATTCCACCGGAGGTAATGACTTCCACTGAGGCCTTTCTAAGCTTGGGAAAGTCTCTTGCCCTTGTTTCTTCAAACGGGCAAATTGACAGGAGGAGGAAGAGGGAGGGGAATGCGATGGCCAAAAGTAACAAACGAGACTTCATTTGATCCAGTTGCTAAGTATTTAGTCCCTCCTGATTTGAGGACGTCACCCCATGCAAATCCTGTTCACTCATCTAGCTGGCCAACAGCCTCAATAACTGAAAACGCACCATACGTGCCAGGTGCCCGAGTAAGTGCTGAGCTGACAATGGCCCCTGCCCTTAAAAAGTTCTTGGGAGAGCAGGGAATCCCTGTAATCACACGCCTCTCCCCTCCCACCCCTGCCAGGATGCATTCCACCATTCACCCGACAAAGACAGGCGGTGGGCCGGGGTAGGGCGGCTGCCTTGGGAAGCGTTTGACCTCAGAGGATCAGGAAGCAACAACCCATAAACCCACCTGGCCTGTGGGGTCTGCTTCACCTGTAACTCAGTCGGCTTCAAGGACCTAAGTAAGTACAGGTGACCCACATAGATGTACGTGAGCAGCGAACAGCATGGTTCCAGACCTGCTGCAGAATATTCCAGCTGGCTACGTGAAAGTCATCACCTAATATGACTCTTCAGAGTTGAGGCTCGAGAAGGCAAAACGACTTGCCAACAGCCACACAGCGAGGAAGCCAAGAGCCAGGACTGGGAGCCAGGTCTTCTTTCCTCAGCCAAGGGCTCTGTCCAGCACGCCGATGAACGCAGTTAAAAATCAATGTGTTTGGGGGCGCCTGGGTGGCTCCGCTGGTTAAGCGTCTGACTTCAGCTCAAGTCATGGTCTTGCAGTTTGTGGTTCGAGCCCCGTATCAGGCTCTGTGCTGACAGCTCTGAGCCTGGAGCCTGCTTCGGACTCTGTGTCTCCCTCTCTCTCTGCCCATCCCCCATTCGCACTCTGTCTAAATCAATGTGTTTACATTTTGACGGACGACTGCAGCACATTCACAGACTTGTCAGTTTTGGATGTCAGGCTGTCCCTAGACCGGTGCCCACGGCTGAGTATCAGCCAGGACTTCTTCTACACATTCAGCTCCCTGCCAAGAGCTCTCATTCTTGACCTGATGAGGACGGCTGTCACCCAAATCTGCAGACTGTTCCATTTCCTTGGAGACAAGTGGGGCACCTCTATACCCGGGCCCTCTCAATTCTAGAGACAGAGAGGCGCACAGACATCGAGGCAGTATCAGCACACTCCGAGAGCAGAGGACAGCCACGTGGGAACAAGCCGACACAAAGGCTGGCGGCTGTTAACGCGCACGCATCTGTCGGAGGCAGCACACGTCATCGCTGGGATTACAGGCATTCTCCGCCTGCAACCAGGCGGGCGGGGACAGCACAAGACCGGAGCCTTCTCTTTCCCTAGCCTGGTATCAGAGGCAGCAGATCGAGGAAAGACCAGTTAGATCACCTCTTTCCCAGGCCAGCTGGAGGGGACCTGCACCAGCAATTACCAGGGATGGAGTTTCAAAATGAGTCACAAGGGCCCACAGGCTCCCTGGGGAAGACGCTTCTCTAGCTCAGCTCTCATTACCCAGTGGGACGGGGGCCAGCTTCTCTGCCAGGGGACACGCAGCACACAGGTGTCCTGACGTGCGGTGTGACCTCGGGTAAAATGTTTAAGACTCTTTGACATCATTTTTTTCCCAGGTAGAGTGGGGGGTGGGGATGCTGCATATGGTACGTAATCTGTGAGGGGTACAGCAACATGGGAAATAAGATTGTCCCTTAAGGGCAAAACCACAAAATTCCATCATAAGGGATCAAATCAGAGGTAAAAGAGGCTGCCCGAAAGGGACAGAAGAGGCCTCGCGACAGCAGACCTTGAAACAGAACCTAACAGGGGCGCCTGGGAAGCTCAGTTGAGCATCTGACTTTGGCTCAGGTCACGATCTTGTAGTTTGTGAGTTCGAGCCCCACATCAGGCTCTGTGCTGACAGCTCAGAGCCTGGAGCCTGCTTCCGATTCTGTGTCCCCCTCCCTCTCTGCCCCTCCCCTGCTCGCTCTCTGTCTCTGTCTCTCAATAATAAATAAATGTTAAAAATTAAAAAAAAAAAAAAGGCTAGTTCCTACTGTGGCTGAGGAACTAAATTTTAAGAAACAGAACCTAATTGAAAGATGATGACAGAAGTGTGCGTGATGGGGGAAGGGGGCCATGCCAGGAGGGTACCGAAGTCAGTGGTGAGTCTGTGGGACAGACCCACGGACAGCACGTGCCTGACAAGTTCCCCCCAACATCTTGGGGGCCCGTTCATCACTGAGCCAGAGAGGAGGAAACACTCCCCCCAGGCGGTCAGCGGACCCCTCCACTCCAGGCTCGCCAGGGCACCTCCAACAACCTGCCTTCCCGCAGCACTTGACTCCCATAGAGAGAACCCAGATTTTCAGGCTCGTGGGACTAACGTGAGCCTCTGGTCCGGGCAACCGCTCGACGTCTCGGAGAGAATAAAGGAACCGGCGGGCTGGGTTCCCCATCAGACTTTTTGGAGCCCTGTCAGTGCGGGTCAGCATCTGGTCAGGTTCCTATCTTCGCACGGGAGGAGAGGCTTGGGCTTGGAAAGGCCGACCAATTGGTGCCTGGCTGCGGTGCGGGTGGCTGTCTTCCCCGGGGGGCTGGGGACCATGGGTGCCAATCACGTGTCCAGCAGGTCTCATGAAGGATGGATGAAACGGGCGGGGAAGCACCCTGTGGTGTGGAAAGGGCCCTCACGCCACAACTATTACTTCGTTGGGTAGAACCCGAGGGTGCTAAGCCAATGGGTCACCCTCACCCTCCACGGAGGGCTGAGCACAGCTCTATGGCACATGTGACAACAGCCAACCTGGGACTCAGCCTGGTGGCCACAATCATAAACTTAGATTGCCCTGACCCATGTTTTTTTCTGAGGTATCTCTCGCTTTTATTTTAAAAGATTGTTTTTAATGTTTAATACTTATTTTTGAGAGAGAGACAGTGCATGAGCAGGGGAGGGGCAGAGAGAAAGGGAGACACAGAATTGGAAGCAGGCTCCGGGCTCTGAGTTGTTAGCACAGAGCCTGATGTGGGGCTTGAATTAAACCGTGAGATCATGCCTGAGCCGAAGTCGGACACTCAACCGACTGAGCCACCCAGACGACCCATCTCACTTTTAAATTCACATGGCTGTCATCTGGGATTTATTTAACTGGGGCCCAGGGACACCACCCCCTGATGGGCTTCTGCTTGCTTCAGCCACTTTCCTGCTCAGGGACTCCTAAGAGGAGCACAGCACTCTAAAGGTGTCTAACCGTGGGACGGTTAACCACTGTGTGCACGTATGTACAGTGGGGGAGGGGCAGACAAGAGACCCCTGGAGCAAGAACAAGATGAGGACTGTCGTCCCGCTGTCGTGTATAAAGTCAAAAACATTTAATAAGCTATTACAAATTCCCTACTACTCATGACCTTTTAAAGTGTTCTTTACAAACAGTGTATCATGTGCTATTTTTTTCCCCTACGTGCTTCCGACCTCACAGCCATAATGCTTTCTAGAACCATCCTTAAAGATATTTAGGGAGCATATGAGAACAAGTTTTAATACATGGGAGACCTTTTTTTAAATTTTTCTAAAACATTTATTTATTATTGAGAGACAGAGCCTGAGAGCGGGAAGGACAGACAGGGAGGGAGACACAGAATCCAAAGCAGGCTCCAGGCTCTGAGCTGTCCGCACAGAGCCTGACGTGGGGCTCGAACTCACCAACCATGAGATCGTGACCTGAGCTGAAGTCGATCGCTCAACCGACTGAGCCCCCCAGGCGCCCCTACATGGGAGACCTTTGTAAATGTCCAGCTGTCCAGAGGAAAAATGGGCCACCTGAGGAAGCAGTCAAGTCCCCATGCCTGCGTGCTGTCTAATCATACGTTGGGTAATGTCTTTTGTTGAGGACATGGAGCAGATTTAGATCCTTGGATTGCCAACACCCTTCAACACCCCTCTCAACCACTTGACTGTCCGAGCTCACGACACCTACAACCATGCCCTTGTCTTTACTTTCATAGGCCCCGGACTCAAGGTCTGCCTTGATTCCCACTTGGATTAACAGCATCTTAGGTTTGGAACCAAAGTCAGCTTGAGAGTTGTATTCAACATCCCCAGGAGATGGTGCTACCATCGATACGTAGGAAGCAAAGCTATCACAAATAAATTTTAAAATAGGTATGGGCAGAGTCAAGAAACAAAGAAACAAGCAGATTCTTCATATATCCTCCATCAACCAAGCCCCCTTCCGTTTCTTTCTTGAAGCATACACTCTACCCTCTGCCAATATGGAAACCTCGCTCTTCCCAGGGTAACATCATTCTCCCACAGCACAACCCACTAACAGCCACGTGTTTAAGCAGTGTACACTCACACACTCGCTTGTCTCACCCCAGCTCCCAGGAATGCCCCCCACATGGCTCAGTCCCTCCTTCCTTTCCTCCTGCCTTGGCCATGGCCCAGCCTTCCTGCACACTGAACAGCAGCAACGGATGGGCCTTTTTTTTTTAATGTTTTTATTAGAGAGAGAGAGAGAGAGCAAGCGAGCAGGGGAGGGGCAGAGAGAGATGGAGACAGAATCCAAAGCAGGCTCTAGGCTTCGAGCTGTCAGCACAGAGCCTGACGCGGGGCCCGAACCCACGAACCGCGAGATTATGACCTGAGCCGAAGTCGGACGCCTAACCAACTGAGCCACCCAGGCGCCCCTTGACGGATGGGTCTTGAAGGACTATTCAAATAGATGGGCTGAAGGGGCAGCAATAGGACACACGATGGGGCTGGATGTCACCTCAGGTAGGACTAAGGGTCATTCCTGGGACAGAAGGGGACAGCTGCTAATGGAGCTTCCTCGTCCACTCCCGCCAAACCCTCTTACCCGTCATCGCTTGAATTTAAAGTATTTCCTGAGATCAAGACTCAAAGGTACAATAACAAAATACAAGGATGACAGGAGGTGGGCCCTGTCACCCACGGGACACAGGACTGGTGGAGCCAATCGGCTGCCTGGGCCATGGGCCTCTGCCTCACTTCTCTCGACACCAGGGAGCCCACTCCCCAGATGAGGAAGGACTCCGTCCAGAGAGTGGCCTAGAAGGAAAAGGCACCCCACGCCTACCTCCCATGCTCCCTTCTTTACTGCTTTCTGGTTCAGAGTCACTTACCTTTTTCTTCTTCTTCAGGATCACTTTCACGCCATCCACTGAAACCATAATGCTCACCTTCTTCTTCTTGATGTTCTTGGCTTTAAACTCGTACTGCAAGAGAGGAGAGAAAGAAGCACAGTCCAGTTAGGTCAGGGCACCTGCACGTCCCCAGCTAGCCCATGACCCAGAAAAGAGGGCCACAGATGGGCAGAGGGAGCTCCGGAGCTTCTCGGGGGCATAAAAGCAGGTGGGGGTCTGGGTGTCGGCACCCAGCCATCAGCAACAACCGAGGGATGGAGGCAATCCATCCTAACGGGATGAAGACGGAGCCCACTTTCAAAATCTCATCAGAAACCAGAACCTTCCCTCAAAAACTCATCTGATGTTTTTTTTTTTAATTAAAAACATTTTTTTAACGTTTATTTATTTTTGAGAGATAGAGAGCATGAGCAGGGAGGGGGCAGAAAAAGAGGGAGACACAGAATCCGAAGCAGGCACCAGGCTCTGAGCTGTCAGCACAGAGCCCGACGCGGGGCTTGAACCCACTGACCATGAGATCATGACCTGAGCCGAAGTCGGACGCTTAATCACCTGAGCCACCCAGGCGCCCCCTCATTCTGACGTTGAATGACGTTCACAGCCAGGTTCTTCCTGTGTGTACCCAAAGTCTAGAAACCTGACTCCATCTCCAGTGAAGATTAAAAAGAATTGGTACAGTCTTCAAATCGGGAATTTTTACATATTAAAAAACTATGAACTGTAAGTGATCCCAAGTTCAAGTCCCAAATTCGTTTATCTGTAGGTCAGCTTCCAAGTCTACCCCTAGCCTTATTAGCCTGAAATATTCTAGAATATTCTAGCAAGGATCTGACTGAGGATAGTTACAGGGGAGGGCACGACCTCACAACCGGTATGGCTGCTTCCACCAGAGCCCTACACTGCTGAGGGACACTGGCCTCCTCCTCAACCCCAGACATCTTCTCTGTGATATTTTGCCCATTCGTAGCAATTTCTTCTGCATATGTAGACATTGGTAATGGCTGGGATAAGTCTACGTTCTCCTCCCTAAACTTCCTTCTGAGCCCTTATCTGATTTATTAATACTATTTTCATCTGCTCCCCAACTTGGTGGCATCACCTAGCAAGCTAATGAAACGTCTGGACTGCAGGTTAATAATAATACAAGACTCAAGGCCAAGACCTCTATTCCAACCCACAGCCACTCTCCTCTGGGACTTCTTAGGCTCAACACCCTCCTCCATCATGCCACCAGCCAAGCTTGCATTCGGCTCCTTGCCTGCATGTCTAGAACCTAATTAATTAGCGTGGGAAAGAAATGAACCTAACCCAACCTAACATGGTGAAAGCATAACCTACTTTGAAAATCTCTTCAGAAATCCAGAACCTAGGGAGTCTGGGTGGTTCAGTATGTTAAGTCTCCAACTCAGGTCACTGTCTCCTGTTCGTGAGTTTGAGCTCTGCATCGGGCTCTGCATTGACAGCATGGAACATACATGGCATTCTCTCTCTCTCTCTCAAAATAAATCAATAAACTCGAAAATAAAAAAAAAAAGAAAAGAAAAAGAAATCCAGAACCTTCCACTCCATTGGTGATGCCTTTAAATACTGTAATTTTATGGGCACCTGGAGGGCTTGGTCGATTAAGTGTCTGACTTTGGCTAAGCTCATGATCTTACGGTCCATAGGCTGAAGCCCCACATTAGGCTCTGTGCTGACAGCCAGAGCCTGGAGCCCATTTCACATTCTGTGTCTCCCTCTCTCTCTGCCCCTCCCCTGCTCGCTCACTCTCTCGCTCTCAAAAATAAACATTAAAAAAATTTTTTTTAAATACTCTGATTTTAAGGACTCAACTTAGAGCTTCCCACCCTGCCTGCAGCCCATCCCTTCCACGGAAATCCGAGCTGACCTTACTCTGCCGCGGTCAGTGCTGACGCCCTCGGCTGTCTGCTTCCTGTGGACAGGGACGTGACCCTGCTGAAGCAAGATCTTGCTCTTTATACAGCCAGCGAAGGTTACGGCCTATCGCTGGTCTGAGTTTCCAGGTGACAGCAACAGACACCACCCCCAGCCTGAAGGTCCTCTTCCCACCCGGTCAACAGCCATCCTTCCTTACAGGGGGGCTCGAGAGAGAAGCAAACCAGAGCAGCGGCCACACGGGACGCAAGCATCAGGCTCCAACTCTGCTTCCAGGCAAGTGTGTGTGGGGGCGCGGAGAAGCATGTCACATGGAGTGTGGCTCGGGACAGGCCCTCAGCACCCCCCTCCCTCCACGCCACGTCCCGCCCTAGGGCAGAGGCCACAGGCTGGCGAGGGCCGGAGTGTGCCTGGCATGTGCTTCGGGACCGGGCTGGGATTTGCAGTGTGTCCCCCGAGTGTGGACCCTGCTCGGGTGCGGCGCTCAGTCACCGGAAATGACCCAGGTGGGAGGGCCACCTCTGGCCCTGTGCCTCCTCGGTGAACCTGACCACACCCGCGTTTACCTCCACTCACTTGCACTTTCCCTAAACACAACCTTCAGCGGTGCCTCCCGTGGAGCCAAGTCCTTAAATGAGGGCTGCTCCGCCACACAGAGGTGTGCAGAGGGGTGCGTTTCAGGGAACTGAGGCAGGAGGAAAGAGCCGGAGAGCCCCACAAACACCAGCTGTGGACGAGACCTGTCCTATACTGGTCAATCCTTGCCCGCTTCACTGTCTGGTTTCTTCCACGAGATGACGCACTCCACACACTGCCACCTTCTGCTTTCCCAGTAGTGATATCAATGCAGGAAATATTAAGTGCCCACGTCCGCAAGGCGGCGTGTCACCCTCCCAGCCCTAGTTTTACTTATTTTATTAAAAACATTTGTTAATGTTTATTTTTGACAGCGCGCAAGAGAGAGAAAGAGAGAGAGAGAGAGAGAGAGAAACAGAGTGCACACAGGGGAGGGGCACAGAGAGACAGGGAGACACAGAATCTGAAGNGAGCGCGCAAGAGAGAGAAAGAGAGAGAGAGAGAGAGAGAGAGAGAAACAGAGTGCACACAGGGGAGGGGCACAGAGAGACAGGGAGACACAGAATCTGAAGCAGGCTCCGAGCTGTCAGCACAGGGCCCGATGCAGGGCTCAAACCCACAAACCATGAGACCATCACCTGAGCTGAAGTTAGACCCCCAAAGACTGGGCCACCCAGGAACCCTACTGTTTAAATTTTTTCCAATATTTATTTTTGAGAGACAGAGCGTGAGTGGGGGAGAGGCAGAGAGAGAGAGAAAGAGAGAGAGGGACAGAGAATCCCAAGCAGGCTCCAGGCTCCAAGCTGTAGGCACCAAAGCCTGATGCGGGGCTCGAACCCACAAACCGTGAGATCACGACCGTGAGCTGAAGCCGGACATGTTACCAACTGAGCCCCCAGGTGCCCCTCCCAGTCTAGTTTTAGAGAGCACACTGCCTGCTAAACCACCTTGGAGGTCCTCTATTTCCAGAAGCATCTGGTAGCTGACCACGTCTTTCTTGTTTGGTCCACCTCCTTATGGGTTCCACGGTCTGTGGGAGGTTTTTAAAAATCAAGGATCCCCCACCACACCCCAGGGCTGGTGAGAGGCAGCCGGCCAGCACCCTGCCTGTGTATCCGAAACTTTATTCCTATAGATCGTGATTTTGACAAGCCAGGCCTTTTAATACCCTGATCTTAAGAGCTGAAGATGCAAGTAAATGTTCTCTTCAGGACAGAAAAGAGCCTCGAAGTCAATCACTGTGCACAACCTTCTAGGCGTGGGCACAGGGGCTACATGGAACCGCATGACCAAACGGCTGTGGAAGAACCTCAGTGACACTGGGGCGCCTGGGCGGTTCCATCAGTGATGACTGTGGCTCAGGTCATGATCTCACAGTTCGTGGGTTCGAGCCCCGTGTCAGGCTCTGTGCTCACAGCTGGGAGCCTGGAGCCTGCTTCAGATTCTGTGTCTCCCTTACTCTCTTCTCCTCTTTTGCTTGCGCTCTGTCTCTCTCTCAAAAATAAACAAATATTAAAAAAAAAATTTTTTTTAACTTCAGTGACAGTGACAACGCAGGTGTCCCTCCTTACAACTGCTGGCAGAATGTTCTGGAGTGCTTCCAAAGACGGCACGACAGGCATGACATAGGCCCCGTCACAGCTGCCAGTACTACCAGAGTGCCACCTACAAGGGCCCTTGGGTGGGACACATTCTGCATCGATCCCACCTGCTGGGTGGTCAGATGTTCCAAATCCCTTCCAACCTGAAGAGGAAGGACTCAGATTGCAGTCCTGTCGGAAACTACGGAAATCAAAGGAAATGGAGTATCTGAAAATGCTTAAATATTTATTATCATGCAACCGTTTGTTTATACGGCAATTTACTTGGACAACCGTGTTTTGTTGTGCTCACTGGAGGGGAAAAAATGGATGTGGAGGCAGGAGAGATCATGGGAGTGACCAGGAGAACAGAGAGAAGGGGCTCACAGGGGACAAGCCCTCCTCTTCCCCAGGCTGTGCTGCTCCGAGGGGCGGGAATCTGGTCCACGCAGGCTTTGCTGGGGACTGAGGAACACGGGACCTCAGTCGGGGGCACCGTCTGCGGCTCCGGCCAGCCTCCCGCAAAGCCCATGCCAGCTCTGGAGTCCGTGCCAACAAGCCTGGCTGTCCCCTGATGTGGCCAGGCTGGCCTGATAGATTTGCTGTGCCAGCCAGGGCTCCCCCAGCAAGGACAGAGAAGGCCCTCCAGGACCTGACCTTTGGGGAAGTGGAACAATCCAAGTCCTGGAAAGCTAACCTCTGACTAGAAAGACAGTGGCGACGTGCCAGGGGCTCATAAACAGAGCCTTGGGCCCCCGTACGGGACCGGTGGCCCCGGAACCCAGAGTTCTGTGCCAACCGGCGAGGCCCACGAATGGGGAGCTGGGAAGAGGGAGGGGTTCAGGTCCGGCAGGAACCAGGAGGACTCTCACTGCTGGAAGGCTGAGGGCAGCTGCAGAACAGAGCATATCCTGAGTCCCCGATGCATCCCTGTTCCCCCAGCTCCTGGAACTGACCCCGTGTGTCTCCATCCCACCCCTGGGGGCCCACAAAGAGGAAGCAGGAGGTCTGCAGCAACTGAGCATGCTCAGTGAAGGGATGAGCCCGGCCCTGGGGCGGAGGACGTACTGTAGAAACAGAAGTAATAGAAGGACTTTCCCAGGAACCAGGGGAAGGGTTGGGGCCACACCTCGCCCCCAACAACACACACGACAGTCCACAGCCACGACAATGTCTAGCTCCCTGGATTTTTCACAGGGTCTTTGGTTCCTTGTGTACCCACAGTTTGCCTACTGACGTGCTCTCTCACCAGCGACACCAGAAGCTGGCCCCGCATGTTCACCAGGAAATCCATTCTGCCCCTCTTTCTTCCCCACTGTCCCCACTGTGCCTTCAGCCACGAGACAAGGTGCCCAGGGGCAACTCCGTCAGGAAAAGAGATTCTCTTTGCAAACGCTGGTGGTGATGCTCTTGGCAGGCAAGGCCTCGGCTTACACTAGGCTGTGGCCACTGCCCTTCTAGAATGAGTCCGCTCCACTTCTTGGGAACGACTGCAGGGAACTGAAAAGCGAGCTCTGGTAGCGCCATGGGGCATCTTAATCATATTCCCCCCATCGTCTTGGCTTCAAGAGTGAGAACCCATCTCCACAACCGTAAGCACCTCTACCCAACGAGGGTTTAAAGGAAGCCCTTTTGCGCATATCCATCAATTACTACCAAGGTGGCAAGATACAAAATTGAAGGACATCTACACACCTAAGAGGCGTTACTGACAATAGCCAAGAAGTGAAGGTAACCCGAGTGTCCATCGACAGATGAACAGATAAAACATGCTACAGTGTCAAGTTGAAGATGTTACGCTCAAGGATCTAGGCTGGCATAAAGGAGCAAGTATCGAATGATCCCACTTCTACGAGGTACCTAAGAGTAGTCAAATGCACAGAGACAAAGCAGAATGGTGTTTATCAGGGGATGGGGGGCAGGAGAGGAGGGGGAGGAGATGTTTAATGGGGACAGACTTTCCATTCTGGAAGCTGAGGAAGATCTGGAGATGAACGGCAGTGATGGTTACACAACGATGTGACTATTGTACGTGAGTGTCCTCAAGCTGTTTTAAGAACAGTTGAAAAGGAAAAGGTTCTATTTTACCACAATGAAAAGATAAAAAATCTGTAAACTTTGTACAAAAATACACTGCTCTTCATGGCTAGTCCATTTTAATTCTGCTTGCACGTTATTTCTGGCCCTCTCCCACATGCAGGTTAAACACGCCCTACTCTCCCATACTTCTGTGCACTTGTGTTTGCCTATGCCTGGGGTGCTCCTCCCCCACCATCTGCTGGGTGGGCCCCTGCTTATCCTTGAATTATCTTCTCCACGGCGAAGACTTGTGGGTCCATGTCCTGTACGCGCCCAAGGTGGGCCATCGGTGTGGTCACTACGACAATCTGCAAGCCTCTATAATCGCTCGCCACCGACTGGCTGTGTACTTTCCGGCTAAGCCATGCCTTCCTCAAGATCAAGAAATAGGATATATCTGCATCCCAGAAAACAGTACCAGGACACAAGAGGGTGATGAATGAGTGTCAATTAAACTCATGAACTCAGTGGACAGTGTTTATTCACAGACCCCCAGAAAACAGGACACTGCCCACAAGGGTGAAATAAATTTTTCAGAAGTTAATTAATGAACAAGTGAAGTTATTAAAACCTAGATTCCACTCTACGGGCATAAGGACTTTAGGATCTGACTTCTTTAATTCTTCCGTACTCCACGGCACACTGCTAAGCATCTAAATTTTTGTTTGATCCATACTTGGTTTAATAGTTTAGCTTCCATTATGGGTCAAGGCTGTTCCCAATCATCTGATAGCACAGAGGTCGTGGGGGGTGGGATCCTGCAGATGAATCTATTCTCCGGGCCACCCTGCATCCCTAAGTAAGAGTTCCTGTCCCTGTGGAGCCAGAATCTGGGGGACAGGGTGCCCAAGGGCCATGACCATCCCCAACGCTGCTGGATCACTCAGTGACTTGTAGCACTCAGTCATATGAACTCAAAGAAATGTGAGCAAGACAAAGGCCAAAGTCTACTAAATCCAAATTCTGCACTACCTACGCAGTTTCTGGCAAACACTAGGTGGAGACATTTAGTTCCTAATTATCCACCTCAAGCCCAGCACTGAAAGTTGGGTGTAAATAAAATCTCTATAAGCTGAAAAACACTTAAAAGACACCAAGGAGCTACTATTTAAGAAAGGAATATTCATGGCCATTTTATCATAAATGTAGAATTTAAGTATTTACCCAGTTCTGTAGATCAGGAGATCTAAAACTCAAGTTTTAAATCCCATCTGGCATACCTGTTTTTTGTTATTGGTTTGGTTTTTTGTTTTTATTTTTTAAAGGCAAAATTCCAGACCCAGAGCTCATTCTGGTTGGGCCAGAAGTTGGCACTGTTGGAATATAGGCAGTAATACAAATTACAGTGCTCAGAAATAGCACTCTGGGTCCCAAAAGCATATTACAGTAACTCCTTCATATTTTCATTTGCATCTAGAATTGCCTTCAATGAAATCAATGTGTCTTGATCATCTATGTACTGTTTTTTAAAGTGTGGATGCTACTGGGTTTTTTTTAATGTTTATTTTTGAGAGAGAGTGAGTGTGAGCTGGGGAGGGTCAGACAAAAGTTGGGGGGCAGGCTCCACACTGCCAGCACAGAGCCTGATGCCGGGCTCGAACTCACAAACCGTGAGATCATGAGGTGAGCTGAAGTTGGACGCTTAACTGACTGAGCCACCCAGGTGCCCTTAAAGTGCGGATACCATAGTTAACAATTAAGATACAGATTCTTCTAAAACCACCACTGTTGTTTACTGTCACTCATTTTCTAAATCAAAGGCACCTAAAATTATAAGCATTATGTCGGGAGCGAAGACTGATGCATGGTAGATATCAGATGTTCGCACAACGTGTCTTATGCATTTTGTATCTCTGAAATATTTCGTTAACAAAATGTTAGACAAATACTTGTGTTCGAAATGGTTGGGACCACAAAAGCTGTTTAGGCTCGTGAGCAGAAAACCCGAGTCTGGAAGCCACACCTTCTGACTCGTGCCCTGTGCCCTTGATGTTGCCCAACACCTGTTTTTTTGCTGGCCCGGCCTCCTGGCTCTAGGAAATGAAGTTATTCCTTCATCCCTCCATTTATTCAATATTCCCTGTAACAAGCTCTTTGATGTACAGGTAGCCCAACTTATAACAGACAGAAAAAGAAATTAACTTCACAGGGGCGCCTGGGTGGCTCAGTGGGTTAAGCAGCTGACTCTTAGTTTCAGCTCAGGTCATGATCCCACAGTTCGTGAGTTCGAGCCGCACGTCATATCACATCAGCTCTGTGCTGATGGTGCAGAGCCCACTTGGGATTCTCTCTCTGCCTCTCTCTCTCAAAATAAACAAACTTAATAAGAAAGAAAGAAAGAAAGAAATTAACTTCACGAATCTGGAATATTTTCAGGCNTCATATCACACGTCATATCACACGTCATATCACATCAGCTCTGTGCTGATGGTGCAGAGCCCACTTGGGATTCTCTCTCTGCCTCTCTCTCTCAAAATAAACAAACTTAATAAGAAAGAAAGAAAGAAATTAACTTCACGAATCTGGAATATTTTCAGGCTGCTCAATGGAAAGCCTGCACTGCTCCTCTCCCCCAATTCTTTCCCACACCACTCACGTGGGCTGCTCTCATTTCCTTTGTTGCTTCCTCTTCCCTGTTCCATACCCAGAGACACAGTGACCTGGGAAGGTCACAGAATGCCACTGAGGTCACAAAAACATTGCAACTCTAAATGTAACAAGGGCCCTCTAAATGTAACAAGGGCTTTGGGGCAGGAAATGCCCAAGTTCTCACTGTTTGCAACACTGAGGAAGGGGAGGGAGGTTCATCCGAACGCAGATGCTCTGGGGGAGGGAGGCCTTTTCAGTGTCGAGAGACCATCAAATGGCAGCGGGCAAATCAAACAGGCCCTTGGCTGGCAGACGGCGGCAGCCTCAAGTGCGGGCAGTTGCGGGCTGTGAACCCAGGGGAGCCTCTGAGTGGCGGCTGGTCCCCGCAGAGAGGAGACAGGCCGGCCCTGGAATACAGCCATCACTTTTTCCAACTGGGAGCACGCGGACGGGTCACGGGGAGCCAAACAACCCAGATGATTAAGGGGCCCGAAGGGGTGATTTGTGGAGCAAGATTAGCACTACGACTAATAATAATCTACGGCCTTCGGGTTGCTTTTCCCTGTGCTGGCTCTCCCAGCGCGTTGCGAATACACAGCAGAACCTTTGTAAGGAAACGCAAGGCAGAGGTGGGCAAAGCACAAATAAATACAGAGCAACCCTATGACGAATGGGACCAATTCTGTCTTGCCCACTAATACCTAACCCAGAGGCTCCTCTAAATATTTGTGTCTCACATAAGTAGGAAGGCAGGGACATTAAAATAGCCTTTCAGAGGAAGAAAAAAATGTTCCAACAGTATAATTCGTACACACACACACACACACACACACACACACACACACGTCCAGAAGGAATAAAAGTCTGCTGGTATTTAGTAGAGCCATGAATCAAGGATTTAGGGTTTTCTTCCTCGGACCAAAACTGCTTATGAGACAATAATGAACCCTTCTATGTTTCTAAGATATCTTTAAAAGAAGGCAACTGATCATGCGTTGTGACCTCTGTGGGCCCCCCGCCGTCCACCATGCACGTCCCACACCCACCTTGTAACGTCAGATGAACCAGCCCACACGGAGGGTTAGCAAGTCTCCTGCAGAAACCACGCGTGCACTCTTAGCTGTGGGCAGAGCCACTTAGCTGGAGCACCACCTGTCTATACTTTGGGCAAAGCACCTAACCTCTCTGGGAAGCACCCTTCCCTTCTGTGAAATGGGAGTACTGGGTTCGATTATGCCTAAGAACCTGCCCAGTTCTCAGTGTGCCTGTGCAATCAAGCCTTCAGAGCCCGTGTACAGCGGTCGTGGCTGGGCCCGTGCCCACCCCAGAAGCAAGGGAAGAGAAGGGGGAGGAGGAAGCATGCGACAGACAGCAAGGGTCCTCAACGAGAACAAATTATTAGACTTTGGCACAGAAAGGAGGGGAGGGGGAGTTACACTCTTTAGGGTTTTGAACAAAGTGAAAAGCAGAGGCTGCACATGACCTTAGCACCAGCCCTGAGGATTCCGAAAGGATGCAGAATAGACACGGGAACCCCAGGAAGACCAGGTGTATCCAGCATTGGGTTGTAAGAATGACGAAATAGGCAGATGAAATTCCTGTATCCACTGAGAAGCAGGATGAATAAATGGTCTGTCAGTCCCCTGCCTGGAAAAAATAGCAACGCCTTCAGCGACGACAGCACAGGTGAGCACAAAGGATGTTTTAGGTGTTCAAGAGGCTACCCTGTACCAGAGAACCAGGGCACAGGAACTAGAGGGAGCCTGGAGGTCATGTGCTGCTCCCCTTCTCACCTCTCCCAAGTCTCTGTTCCAGAACTCTCCCCGCAGGCTTAGGCCTATCAGCACAATGTATTGGGGAGGCAAGGGGAAGGGAGAGACCTGTGTTTGCACTCATCCATCAGGGGTGTAGGTTTCCAGGAATAAGGGGGGAAGCAACGGAAAAGCCACAGGAAGCAGGGCACATGACTGCAGTGAGTGTTCACAAAATACTGAAAGGTATGAGCCCAAGGGTCGCTCTTGGGAGAACTGAAGACACTACTCGAGAAGGTCCTTGGAATAATGGCGTTGTCTCCGTCGAGTGACCATCCAGCTCTCGAAGAGGGTACCTGGCAGTTGTGTTTACAAAGCAGGTTCTCACAATGAGTCTGAAATCTACTCTCAGAAGCTTCCACTTACATGCTTCTCTAAGCAGTGCTTCTCAGACTTTAACGTCCAAATGACTCATGCGGGGATCTTACTAAGTTACAGNGGTTTCAGGTGATGGGATTACTGGTCCAGGAATACTTGGAGGAGCAAGAGTCCTGGTTCCAGAACCAGAGCGCCTAGATCCAAAAGGCATTTGGAATCGTAACTGTCTGAACTAACGATCTCTAATGTGTGTGTGCGTGTGTGCACACCGAGCGTTTAATGCTAATAGTCTATGATTCCTACCAACTGTAATGTCAACATTCTGGGCTGAACAGAAATTGAGACAGGACATTTCTCATCAACAGCCACCTTTGAAGGCCAAAGATCAAACTCCAATATGATAAAAATGATAAAAAACGGTATCCAGAGCACAAGTTCCCAGAAGGGAGGACAAACCTGAAGAGTTATTGACTGGCTTCCAAGCATAATAATTTCCCACTGTCAGTCGGTGGCAATAATTCCTCTGGGTCCAAGGGACCGCAAAGGGCAACAAAGGTCCTCAACTTGGCCGTGCAATGGGACCACTCGGGATGCTGAAAAAATGCCAGTATCTGGATCCCAGTCCCGGAAATTCTGACGTCATTGGTCTGGCCTGTAGCCTGGACATTGGGATATTTTCTAAAAGCTCCCAAGGTGACTCTAAGGTACTAGAGTAAGCTGTAGCAGAGACACCAAGAGGAAAGGAGGGCTAAGGGGTAACTGCTGGCCATCCCATCATCAGAGCGGACTCAGACGCATCCCATCATCTCCATTTCATGTTCATTCCAGCCCGTTACCAGCAGGCTACTACTCCAAGACTGTGCCGGATGTTACCTCCTCCAAATTCCTATGATAAGATGATGTGAGTCAAAAGATCGAAGGATGGTGTATGGTTCATGCTATCCTTTGTCTTTTACAGGACTCTGTTAGGACACCAGCAAAGTGGCCCCAAGACTCGCTCCCACTACCAGCCTCAACTCCAGAGGTTGGAAAATTTTCCTATAAAGGGAAAGACAAAATATTTAAAAATCTTTTTCATTTTATTTATTTTTGAGAGAGAGAGATGGAGTACCCGCAGGGGAAGGGCAGAGAGAGAGAGAGGGAGACACAGAATCCGAAGCAGGCTCCAGGCTCTGAGCTGTCAGCACAGAGCCCGACGCGGGGCTCAAACTCACAAACCGTGAGATCATGACCTGAACCGAAGTCAGACGCTTAACCGACTGAGCCACCCAGGCGCCTGAAGATACTAATGTTTTAGCTCTGAGGGCCGTGTGGTCTTTATGCCAACTGCTCAACTCTTTAGCACAAAAGGAGCCTTACACGATACATAAATGGCTGGGGCTATGTTTCGATAAAACTTTATTTAACAAAAAACAACAACAGTGGGCTGGATCTGACCCACAAGCCAGTTTGCGGAACCCTGTTTATTCCATCCAAGATTCTTCTGAATTTTCTTGGTCTCCTCTCTATGATATGTGCAGGCACCAAGAACAAGCATTGTGTACCCACAGCACCCGCACAGAGAATGAAAACTATGTCAGGGAGCCCGGGGGGACACGAGAGATTTGAAACGCAGACAGAAAGTAACTACTTAGAAGTGAGGACGAAAATACAAAGAAACCCCTACTAACAACTGCAAAATCGCCAGACAGGTTTCTAAAGGCCTAATCCTGGGATTCTTACTCATGAAGCAACGATCTGTGATCTGAAGCAGATTTTCGGCACCACCGGTGGAAATCTAAAGCCCAATTTGTCAGAAATAGAGAATGAATTATGGGGAACAAGATGAGATCAGACTAAGCAAGCCACTGAACACGGACATAAACCTCACACCTCGTGCAAAAATTAATTCAAAATGGGCCACAGGGTTAAAACATTTTTGTTTTTGAGAGAGAGAAAGAGTAAGAGAGAGAGAGAGAGAGGGAGAGAGCGTGCACGGGGGAGGGGCAGAGAGCAAGGGAGACAGAATCCAAAGCAGGCTCCAGGCTCCAAGCTGTCAGCACAGAGCCCCACGTGGGGCTTGAACTCATGGATCATAAGATCACAACCTGAGCTGAAGTCAGTCGCTTAACCGACTGAGTCCCCCAGGCGCCCCTGCGCCACAGGTTTAAATGTAAAACTAGAAAACTTTCAGGAAAAAACACAGAAGAAAATCTCCACGACTTGGAGTTATATAGAATTCTTAGGGATGACACTGAAAACATGATCCAGCAAAGAAAAAAGTTTGATAAATTGGGCTTCATAAAAATTTAAAACTTTTGTTCTATGGAAGGCAGTCTGAAGTGAATAAAAAGAGAGCTACAGACTGGGAGAAGATATTTGCGACACATCTCACAAGAGACATATCCTGAAAATATAACAAACACTCAAAACGCATTCTAAAAGGCACGCCTGTGTGGCTCAGTTGGTTAAGAAACTGACTCTTGGTTTCGGGTCAGATATTGATCTCACCATTTCATGGGTTCAAGCCCCGCATCAGGTTCAATCCCTGCTTGGGATTCTCTCTCCCTCACTCTCTGTTCCTCCCCCACTCTCACCATCTCCATCTCTCTCAATAAATGAATAAACTTTAAAAAAAAATTTTAAAAAGAAATGCCTCATTTTTTAAAATTCCAAGTCAAAATTGGGCAAAAGACAAACAGAACTCCATCAGAGGACAGAAGGAAGGAAAAGCAGCAGACGGAATGAAGTCAGGGTTTGGAGGTTGGTTCCATGTTGCTGACCCATAATTGCGGTGACGCCCACCTCGGAAATTAGGGTACAAATTATGTATGTCCACTGGAGCTTCCGAAGCCTCAGGGCCTAGTGGGTCATGTCCGGACCTCACCACAGCTCCCTAAGACAACAGCGCATTCCCCCCAGGGAGGGAGAACAGTCCCCAAGAGACGATGTTCAACATCATTAGCTGTTAGGGAAAAGCATATGAAAACCACAGTGAGATCCCACTACATACTAATCAGACTAGATCAAGTAAAAAAAAATACTACCACCACCGAGCACTGGCGAGGAAGGAACACAACTGGGCCTCCTGTGTGCGGCTGACGGAAACGTCGACTGACACACCCGTTGTGGAAAACGCTTCCCGTAGTTTCTCGTAAAGTTAAACGTCCGCCTACCTGACGGCCAGCAATACCTCGGCTAGGTGTTTACCCTAGAGAAACCAAGACTTAGGTTCCCACAGAAACTTCTGCGCGAAACGTTAGCAGCTCTATTTATAATCGCCGAAGTTAGAAACAACCCAAATATCCTTCCAAGAAGTAAATAAACAGGGGCACATCTGTATAACGGAATCCCACTCAAAAAGTTGTAAGGAAAATATGCAGTTCATGCATGATGGGTATCGTTATATGAAAAATGATAGGATTTCCACAGGAGGGAATGGAAACTGGTGCAGTGACTCAGGAAAACAGTGTGGAGGGTTCTCCAAAAGTTAAAAACAGAGCTACCCTCTGAGGCAGCAACTGCGCGGCTAGGTGTTTATCCAAAGGATTCAAAAATACGAATTCAAAGGGATACGTGTACCTGGACGTTTCTAGCAGCATTACTCACACCAGCCAGATTATGGGCACCACCCCATGACCATCCACAGATGAATGGATAAAGAAGATGTGGTGTATACATACACAATGGAATATTACTCAGCCATGAAAAAGAATGAAATCTTGCGATTTGCAACGACGTGGATGGAGCTAGAGAGTTTTATGCTAAGTGAAATAAGTCAGGGAAAGGCAAATACCATGTGATTTCACTCAGATGTGGAATTTAAGAAACAAATGAGCAAAGAGGGAAAAAAAGAGAGAGGGAGGCAAACCAAGAAACAGACTCTTAACTACAGAGAACAAACTGATGGTCACCAGAGGGGAGGTGGGTGGGGGGATGGGTGAAATAGGTGACGGGGATTAAGGAGGGCACTTATGATGAGCACGGGGTATGTATGGAAGCGTGGAATCTCTCTATTGTACACAGGAAACCAGTATTATGCTCTATGTTTGCTGACTGGGATTCAAATTTAAAAAAAAATATTTTTACAAAAAGTTAAGTTTTTATTAGTTTTGAGAGAAAGAGACAGAGAGAGTGAGTGGGGGAGGGGCAGAGAGAGAGGGAGAGAGAGAATCCCACGCAGCCTCCATACTGTCAGCTTGAAGCCCAACGCAGGGCTCGAACTCACCATCCGGGAGATCATGGCCTCAGCCGAAACCAAGAGTTGGACACTTAAGCAATGGAGCCACCCAGGTGTCCCTTAAATTCATAAAACTATACCATAAAATCGATTTCACCCTGGTAATTTTTAAAAGAAATGAAATCTTAGGGGTTGCCTGGGTGGCTCCGTTGGTTAAGCACCCGACTCTTGATTTCGGCTCTGGTCATGATCTATGGTTCATGAGTTCGAGCCCCGAGTTGGGCTCCGTGCTGACAAGCTCTGTGCTTGGGATTCTCTGTCTCCTTTTCTCTGCCCTGGAAGCCCAGGAGGACCTCACACTGGCCTGAGGAGATGCGGGAAGACGTACCTCCACAGGGCTCCCCGTTGCCTGTACTCGCTCCATTCAGGCACTGGCTGGACCACTGGGCTGTGGCGATGGACACCCGGGTCACTGCACTGCTATGCGTCTGAGCCTGGTCCACTCTGTCTGGTAACTGGGCCCCTTCGGGAGGCCCTTATTCCTGCCTGGGCGAGCGGGACAGGGTGGGGGAGGGGACACCCACACCCTTTGCGAACCATAGTCAATACTGGACGTGTCTTGGCTGGCCCTGGCACTCAGGGCCAAATGCCCACATTCCAATGGGCAGAAATCGTTTTCCAGCCTCACTTCCTGGGCGTGAGTCTGCCAAGGGCAACACGGAGCCCACCACCTTGCTGGTTCCTGGACTTGCTGGTCACCCAGCCCACCCCCAGCAAAGGCTCGCACACGGGCGACCAGAGGGTAAGCTAACTAAGGAAGGGGCGGGGAGCGGCCAGGGGAGGGAGGCTCACAGGGGAGAAGCTGAGGACGCCGTGTGGCCGTCAGCAGTTGCAGAGGAGGGGGGAAGACAGCCTGTGGGGTGTTGCCGGCCTCCTCCCTCCCTAAGCCCCTCCCTTCCCAGGGCCACCTCCCTGAGTCTGTCTCTCCTCCGCGAGGCATCCGCCCTCTGTGCCTCTCCCTGCAGGGCCCTCCATGGCGGCAGGAAGTCTATGTGGACGGCAGCGTCCCCAGCTTCAGACTGTGTCGTCCTGCTCCCCACCCGGCTGCAAGCGGGCTCTTAGAGGGGACCGAGGGGTCCTCGGTGTGGGAGGAAAGTGAGTGCCCGTCACTGATCCACGTGCAGAGCTGCACCCCGGAACCAGCGGGCACACGAGGCTGCCCTGCTCTCCGATTCCAAGGCCGCCTCCCCTCCCCGCCTCTACCACAGCATCACTACTGCTGGGAGACGATTCGTTCCAACTCCCATACCGGAGTCTTTCACGAGAGCCTTTTCTAAGCCAAAGAGTATTTTCTATGCGTTATCCCACTTCACCGGGGCCAGCGCTCGCCAACTGGGCCTCCTATCTTCTTCCAGTCTCTCCCCTTATTTCAGGAAAAACAGAATGATTCTGTCTCTCCCCTTATCTCAGGGGTGAGGGGGGCACAGAATCTGCATCCTGCCACCATCGTAATCTTCCTGAAACAAACTATGTAAACAAGTCTAACCAAAAACTTTCCATAACGGCCCACTGCCTAAATAAGAAACTCAAAACCTGACGTTCCACACTTTCTACCAACTGACCCAAGGTGCCGTTTCCCTTCTCCCACCAAACGCTCCCTGACACACGTGGTGTCTAGGCTTGATTCTTCATTGCCTTGTGGTTGTACAAGAGCCTCAAAGACCCCTCTCTGGCCCAAGAAAGCACACAGGCAGAGATGTGCACGCAGCCCTCTCCACATGCAGCCTACGGTGGTCATGTTTAATATGTGGGGTTCCATACAACACTGTCTGACAAAAGAGGTCTTGACTTCTTAAAAGACAAATCTGACAGGCGCCTGGGTGGCTCAGTCGGTAGGGCGTCCAACTTCGGCTCAGGTCGTGATCTCGAGGTCCATGACTTCGAGCCCCGCATCGGGCTCTGTGCTGACAGCCCAGAGCCTGGAGCCTCCTTCTGATTCTGTGTCTCCCTCTCTCTGCCTCTCGCACGCTCACATTCTGTCTCTCTGTCTCACAAATAAATAAAATTTATTTTAAAAAAAGAAATAAAAATTTGAAAGTCACTGACCTATAGGAAGTACCATATTGCAACAGCTCAAATGCACTGTGGTTTATTCACTGTCTAATCTGAAGATACTCGGATTTTCTTGTGTGGGCACCATTACTTCTGTAATTCCTACCTTTTTTTTTTTTTTACCAATAGTTTATTGTGTAATTCCTACCTTAAAACTCCCAATGTTCATAGCAGCACTCTCCACAATAGCTAAAACATGGAAAGAGCCTAANCTAATTTGACAATAAACTATTTGTTAAAAAAAAAAAAAACAAAACTCCCTCAGTCCCTTTATCCAAACTTTTCTCTTAGGTTCTCCTTCAAATAGCACCACATAAAAGCCTGCCCCACCTACCGTAACCTGAAGGAACGTCTTCCACACTGCTGTGACAATTAGCACACAGAGGATGGATTTTATAACAACGCTAACATATAAAATGCATCGAACTCTCTTTACCTTTGAACAGGTTCTTTCTCGTCTTCTCAACCAGACTAAGTTCTTTGAAGGCAGGTGCTATATAAGTGCGGCCTCATATCCATGTAACATCTACTATAGAATGTTCCAGCAAATACCAGGACCGGTGCCATTTGTAATTCTGGAGGAAGACCGTCTTCCAAATATGGCCAAGTTCTCCCTCCGTTTATTTTTACTTTTCAAATATTTGGTTACTCTAATGGCTGTCGAGGGGAGAGTCATGACCGAATCTCAGAGCCGTAGGTTCGTGCCCCTCGGACTCTGAGCCCAAGCAACGCTTCAGAAAGTTACTTCAGTTGAAGAAGCACAGACGCGGCCCGCCTGACCTTTTACTCTGTGCCCAAGAGCTTAACAACTTTTAGGCAATCAGGCCACTGACTGGACCGCAGGCAAACTGCGCTCTTTCCTACTCTTTCAAAAGAAAGTTGAGAAAGAAAAAAGGACAGTAGCTATGGGGCCCCTTAGAAAATTATCTCGAATGCTTCCTTCCTAGCAATCCCTACATTCTGAGTCCAAATCAAAGGCTCTTCTAGGACTAAGTTCCAAAATAATATGTCACCTTCACAATTTACTGGCTTCGAATAACTGTGCCAAAAAAGAGAACTATTCTTCTCCAGGCTAAAATGAACTGAAGTCCCCTTATTTCTTCCCTATCCCTTTTCCGATCGGGACGATACTCCGTTGTAACCAATTACATTCGGATCCCTGACCCAAAATGAACACGGATTTTATTTATTTATTAAAAAAAATTTTTTTAATGTTCATTATTATTGAGACAGAGAGAAACACAGCATGAGTGAGGGAGGGGCAGAGAGAGGGAGACACAGAATCCGAAGCAGGCTCCAGGCTCTGAGCTGTGAGCACAGAGCCCGATGTGGGGCTCGAACCCACGAACCGTGAGATCATGACCTGAGCTGAAGTCGGACGCTGAACCAAATAAGCAACCCAGGCGTCCCAACACTGATTTTTTTTTTTTTAAAAAGCTTGAATGTGTTTATCCATCCCCGTTCCCAAAATATCAGCCATTATCTCTTTCTTAAAATGTTTCAAATTACTTCTCAAAAAGGTGTAAAAAAGGTCCTTCATTTCATATATCTGTATCTTTTGATTCCCCCTCCGGCCACTACAAAGATAAAAGGAAATCCAATTTTTAAACGAGGACGTTATATTTGATACTGAATAATTAAGAGAAACAAGGAGGTATAAAGGGGTATTTTACCTGAAGAAACCGGCTGCAAGATAACTGGCTATTCCCAGACTCGATGGGCTGAAATGACAGAGCGGAGTCCTCCCTGGTGACAGACTGCAGCCTCTTCTAAGGTGAAGTGAGACAGCCAGTGGGCAGCCCTACCTTGTAGCTACAATTGGACCCTGGATGGATCCCAGGGGTGCCCTGGTTTACCTGGGTGTGTTTGGGGTACCCAGTGGGTCCTTTCAATCTGGAGAAACTAAAATCTCCCAGTTTGCAAGTTTTTCTTGTGTTGCTTCTTCCACAAGTTGCTACTTATTTCTTCTGTTTCAGAACTTATCCGATGTTGACCTTCCTAGAGTAGCAAATCAGAGAATCAATCTTTTCTTTATTTCTATTCTAATTCTTGGTATCTTTTTGGATTTGGTTTTTGAAACTCTTCTGCTTTTACTCTGTCATTTTAAATCCTGGGACATCCTCTAATTAGAATGCAGTGCCTTAATTCGGGGCGGGGGGGTGATTTTTCAGGTTTCCTTCTCATCTCTGCCATCTCTGTTTTCTTCTGCTTCCTGCTTCCCTTTATTTTGGTCTCTAGTCCACTGGGCAGTTTCCTCCAACATTTCATGATTTGGGGCCACCCACCCCATTTGAAGAGGAGGAAGTCAGAAGTGCTCCATGTGGGGGTGGGGCTCATTGCCAGGAAGGCCTCACAGACCAGCAGGCGAAGCCTTGAGCTCCGCTGCAGACCGCCCAGGAAACAAAGTGACTTTCTAGTTGCGGAAACCAAACGTCAAGGCCTAAAGATCTTTCCTTTAGGACCATTCAGTTTCTCCAGAGAAAAATCTTACCATTAATGTTCCAGAAACAGGAGAGGGAGCTCTTGAATCCCACCAGTTAAATATGAAGATTTTTTTTAATGTTTGTTTATTTTTGAGAGAGACAGAGACAGAGTGTGAGCAGGGGAGGGGCAGAGAGAGAGGGAGACACAGAATTCGAAGCAGGCTCCAGGCTCTGAGCTGTCAGCACGGAGGCCAACGTGGGCTCGAACTCACGAACCGTGAGATCATAACCTGAGCCGAAGTCGGATGCTTAACTGACTGAGCCACCCAAGCAGCCCCTCTACTTACAAACTTTTAAAACTTCCAGTACTTTACCTGGCTTTTGCAACAACTGGTACCCCCATGCCCTAAGCCTGTCTAGAGAGTTTCCCCACATCAGGCAACTTACCTGTCACCTGAAGCTGCCTCTGTTCAACGAAAGCCATCAACACACCCATGAATTTCATCGTTTGTTTTCTTTTTTTTAAAGTTTATTTATTTATTTTTGAGAGTGAGAGAGCGAGCCGCGAATGGGCAGAGAGAGGGGGAGAATCCCAAGCAGGCTCCACGCTGTCAGCAGAGAGCCTGACGTGGGGCTGAAACTCACGAACCGTGAGATCACGACCTGAGCCAAAGTCGGACGCTTAACCAACTGAGCCACCCAGGTGCCCCACGAATTCCATCTTTTAAAAAGTCATTGAAATCTATTTATTGACTATTTCCTCTCCCGTTCTTGGTCTTAATAGTCATTTCAGTGAGGCTTCAGGAGAGTAGGGAGATGAATACATACAATCCACCCGATTTCACAGCCATTCATTAAGCCCAAGAAAATTCTATAGGATTCTCTGCACCAATTTTAGTGACACTAAAGCTCTAACAGAAGCAGTTTCTCCTCTCTTCAAATATTAGTCTGGAAGTACTGTTACCTTAATGGGGCAGATACAGCTTTTTTTCCTATTTTTTAAAATGTTTGTTTATTTTTGAGAGGGGGAGAGAGAGTGTGTGCACTCACGCACATGGGGGAAGGGCAGACAGAGAGGGACACACAGAATCCGAAGCAGTCTCCTGGCTCTGAGCTGTCAGCACTGAGGCTCGAACCCACGAACTGTGGGATCATGACCTGAGTTGAAGTCAGACGCTTAACCGACTGAGCCACCCAGGCGCCCCCAGATACATTTTTTTGGCCCATCTGCTAGGCCTACCACACATAGTTCTTTCTTTGTCTGTGTCAAAAAGCCCAGTAATTGCTCACTCCATGTCATTGTGATCTGTGTGTATTTGTCTAATCACCACAAGAGTCAGATAAGAACCAGATGGACCCCCTCCACCATACTATGTCACAGAAGAGAGATGTGCTCATGCACAGGACCTGGCATTATAATGTCACAATAACATTCTCTTCAGAAACTATAAAAAGGGTTTGAGTCTGCCATGTGCCTTTACAACAAGCCACTTCACCACTAACTCAACAATTACGGAAGAGCAGTCGTGACCACATGGCCCAACATTCCACAGCTAACAACTTAAGTACATGTCGTCTAGGAGGAAAAGGGCAAAGATCAGAATTCTAAGCCTCCTGGTGAAGTGTTTTAACAGTTAATAGGCTCTTCTATCAGGATTAGGTAGAAACGGAGCACTCTACTGAGGCAATGCAGAATTATTCCAGAATATGAAGACAGCCCTTTAGTTAAGGACTTTAACAACAAAAATAACTACATGTTTAAGACTCAGTGGTGAGGAAATGCCAAGAACCAGAGGGCAAACAAAGGCCTCGTGACAACAATGAGATTAAAAAGTAGGGGCGCCTGGGTGGTTAAGTCGGTTGGGCATCCCACTCTTTATGTGGGCTCAGGTCACGATCCCAGGGTCGTGGGATTGAGCCCCGCGTTGGGCTTTGCAATGAGTGTGGAGCCTGCTTGAGATTCTCTCTCTCCCTCTGCCCATTTCCCCCATTCACTTTCTCTCTCTAAAATAAGATGAATAAATTTAAAAAGTAATTCTCCTATAATCAGTGTTAGAGTGCTGGTAAAGATCAGTTATCATCAAGTGTTGGTATCATCAGAAAGATTAAAAAGGACTTTTTTTAAAAGGGGATAATTTTCTTAGCAGGCAGCTCGTGGTTATGGACAGCCATGCCCACTTAACACTTGAACCTTCCTGGGTGCCACCAAAACTCATCTAGCATTTCTGTACCCATCCCACAGGTCTGGTGACATTCTATTACTGGTATTCTTTCGCTGGTGTTCCTCTTTCATTGTTAACTCTTCCCGTGTTTTATATTTTGCTTCCCAAATAAAAATGGAGATCCTCAAGGCCAGGCACTTACAGCCAAGGGGTCAAGAACTTGGGTGCCCGAGTCTATACTGAGACTGCTTCTCCATCTACACTAAGAAATTCCAATTCTTAGCTACCATGACAATGACTTTATTTCCCAGCCTCCCTTGCAGTGAGCTGATGGAACATAAACAGAAGGGCCCTATGACAGCTACGGGAATTTTTCCTTAAGTAACTTGGCATTTGTCTGCTTTGCACCCCCCTCCCCCCCCGGGACTCAAAGTCATGTTGGACCACAAGGTCAAGGTCACAGCAGGTAAAGGAACACCCATCAGGAGCCAAGGTCTCTAACACCATGACATGTACCAACCTACCCTGGGACAGTATTTATGTGGGGAAGAAAAGCTTCCACCTTAAGTAAACTTCTGTTATTTTAGGTGTTTCTGTTCTTCAGGGCTGAACCTAACACCAAGAAGTATGGAGTCACAGAGATTTGGGGCCCATTCCCAGCTCAGTCACCTGCTAGCTGCATGATCTCAGGCAAGTCATCTGCTCCAGTTTCTTCATGTGGAAAATGGGATCAGTATTACTTAGCCCAGAATTATGAGGATGCATGCATCAAAGAATCACACAAATCCACATAAATTTGTAACTGAAGATTTTCACAAAGTAAATGAGCTTTTAACAGGGAGATGCGACCCCCAGTCATAAAAGACCAGGAAGGCTTCTCTGAGGAGTACCATTTAAAATTTAAAACATAAATAGAAGCGAAGCTAAGAAGGGCAAGAAGGGAGGAAAAATTCTAGGTGAAGGTCACTGTCACAGCCAAAGGCCATGGAGGGAATACGGAGGCCACGAGCCACGGAGGAAAAGCGTGACCCCAGGAAAGGCGAGACAGGCAACAAGGAAGGGTGAAGAGGTAGATAAGGGGCCGCCTCGCAAGCCTGATGGGCGAGTTCAAGAAGTACAACCTTTACAGGGGCCTGGGTGGCTCAGCTGGCTACCTGTCAGACGCTACAGTAATAGTGCACTAGAACCAGGAGAGGAGTGGAGAGGGAGAGAAGTCGCTGGACTCCAGACCTCGTTCAGAAGCAAAAGTGACAGGGCCTAGACCTGGCCGGCGTATCGGCCAGGAGAATGAGTACGGAACCGAGAGGGAGGGTTCGAATGTTGGCGCAACTGTATACACGATGCAGCCAGTCACTGGCCCAGGAGAAGTGAAGGGAAACAGATTTATGAGGAAGAGCTGGATTTTTGGCTGTGACGGCTTTGAGGGGTCTTGGAGAAACTCAAGAGGAGAGGTTAAGTAGGCTAGCGGGGAAATAGTCACACTTTGTTGTCAGAGAAGGGGTCTAAGCCATAAATAGAAATTCTGGACTGCGTGTGTAGAGCTGTAAACGTACAAGAGATTACCCCCAGGGAGAGTAAAGAGAGAGAGAACTCCACTATTCACAGACTATGCTAGGAGGGTCCACTTCTCTATGAACCCATAGGAAATACCATTTTGTAGACTGAAATGACTGACTACCAGCAATTTCTGTATGGTTCAGTCCTACAGAAAGAACCCAAGAGAAGGTAAGATCAGGAGAGTGTGATGCCAAAAAAATTGAAAAGAGGTGATGACGGTCAATGGTGATAGATGTCTGGGAAATCAAGGCAAATGACAGAAAACATCCAACAGATTTGGAGAGAAGGATCACCATTTCCTTTAACAAGACTTATTCTGGCAGAAAGACAGGGATAGGAGTCAGTTTAAGATGAGAGAGAGCTGAGAAACTGGGGTATGGAGAGCGAGCGAGCCATTCTTCTAAAGATCAAACAAGATAATATATCTAAAGAGATTAGAAGGGTGCCTGGCTCATTTAAAGGGGTTGATAAATGGGTTTAAATAATTAAGTGGTTTTTTTTTTTTCAATGCTGCTAGTAAGATTACTGGTAGCTTTAAACCTCCCACAGCACTTTATACAAAGCTTTGTACTTAGCTGGTACTCAATAAATATTTTGGATGTGATAACTGTTAAGCAGGAACAAAGGGATGTTAAATCATTCCACATAATTTGCAATTAAAAGTGGCTATAAATTCTTGGTGAACCAGACGCCCTCTTTTCCCTTTGTAAAAATATAAGCTAACCTAAATAGGATTCTGTAGTCTTTATTCCTTCATGCTATGAATTAATGAAATCTTAGGATATCACTATATTACGGCCATGATGAAGCTACTTCCCTCATCTCCCCTTCCTCACCCCCCCACCAAAACACACACAAAATTTAGCCCAAAAGGGAAACTGGTTACATTCTGCAACACTATTCACTGCGGTGGGATTTAATGAGGATACCACTGAGTGCCTCCAGCCTCTGAAAAAAAAGCTGATCTTAGAATCAGGAGCTGGGGTCGATGAAAAGAATGAGATCTGGAATATTCCAGAGAACACACTGGCCACAGGTTAAGTGTTCCTTCAGTTTATATTCATAGCAATGAATGCTTCTCTTATCAACAGGTGCAATTTTGCAGCTTGAAGGACCCAATATCCAGCCCCCGCGCAGAGTGAAGGGCAAAGAGGACCTCAGAAGCCAATGCAGGTGCGGGTCCCTTCAGGGCAAATTCGGGGTGATTTATACTTTTTGCCTTACCTGGAATGGTCTTTGCCCACCACCACTTTCTCGGTTAGGCAAGCCCCCTTTCACATACCTGCTCTCTGCCAAACACACATATGTTCGCCCTACGAGGCCCAAACATTCCAGGTCCCGCTGAATAAGCAGCACCCGTTCATCTGAATTCCTAGCACCCTTTGTTCATCATTCAATGTTGGCATCTAATACATTAATTGCAATTATGTGTTTAGCTATCTTTCCCCAGCTCTGGCTCTCACTTGGACAATGAGCAGAGCGCACCGAGATCTGGAACATACCTGTCTAACATCACTCTTGAACCCCGGACACGCAGCTGATAACAAATGGTTGTTGGACACATGGTATTTTTCTAACAAATGTAGTAAACCTGGTTTAACGCATCAAATTAGGAGGGAGAGAACTCGGTGGATTCGTTTCCTCCTGCTGCCGTAACAGATTACCACACACTTAGTGGTTTAAAATAACACAGAGGGGCGCCTGGGTGGCTTAGTTGGTTAAGCGTCCGACTTTCACTTAGGTCATGATCTCGCGGTTCGTGGGTTCGAGCCCCACGTCGGGCTCTGTGCTGACTGCCAGCTCAGAGCCTGGAGCCTGTTTCAGAGTCTGTCACTCCCTCTCTCTCTGACCCTCCCCTGCTCACAATGTCTCTCTCTCTCCTAGAAATAAATCAAAATATAAAAAATAATAATAATAAAATAACACAGATTCAATCTCACACAATTCTGGAGACCAGAAGTCTAAAGCGAGTCTGCAGAGCTGCATTCCTTCCGGAAAATGTTTCCTCCACTTTTTCAGCTTCTAGAAGCTGCCTGCATTCCTTGGCTTGAGGTCTCCACCTTCAACAAAGCATCTTCGGATATGTTCCCCTCCGCCTTGCTCTCCTAAGGGCCTCTGTGGTTATACTGGGCCCACCTGGAGAATCGAGGGATCCCTAACTTAATCCCACCTGCAAACTTCTTTTGCCCTCTAAGGTGACATCAGTGTGTGGCATCTTTGAGGGGCTGTTACTCAGCCGAGCACAGGCAGCCACACAGACAGCTGCAAAAAAGCAAGGGCCAGAGACCCAAAAGCAATGGATATGACAGAAATAGATGGAAAGTGAAGGTTCAACCACAAAACAAAAATGAGGTAACCTGTGTCCCAGAAAGTGGGAATAAACTAGCACGCCCTCCATTGAGGGTCCCTGAGGGGGCTGCTGCTTTGTCTTGGTCCAATATTACAAACAGAAATCCAAAGAATGACTTTGAGTCATGAGGGAAAATAGTTAATGTCATTCTGTAAACTTTGTTTTTAAAAACAGCACGAGGGATCATGAACTACTTCAATGAAACGGCCATTAGTTTTGAAACGTAAGACCCAGAGCTGGAAGCTTGAGATCCTTGGAAATGTTACTTCTGTGGAAAATCTTATTGTCTGATGCCAAAAGGGATTTACTCTGCTATGGAGTTCATGTTTGGGCCCCTCCAAAATTCAGATGTTGAAATCCTAACTCCTCATGTGGGATGGTATTAGGATGTGAGCTTTGGGGAGATGATTAGGTCATGAGGGTGATCTCCTCAAGAAGAGGAGGGAAGGGGAAGGGAAGGGGAGGGGGGAAGCGAGGGGGAGAGGAAGGGGAAGGGGAAGAAGAAGGGGCAGGGCAGGGCCAGCCTGAGCCTGCTCAGTCAGTTAAGCATCAACTCTTGGTTTTTGACTCAGGTCATGTTCTACAGTTTGTGAGTTAAAGCCCTGCCACAGGCTCTGTGCTGACAGCATGGAGCCTCCTTGGGATTCTCTCTCTGCCTCTCTCTCTCTGCCCTTTCCCCAGTCATGCTCTCTCTCAAATAAATAAACTTAAAAAAAAATACCCCAGAGCGCTCTCCTGCCCTCTCTGTCAGGGAAGGCTACAATAAGAAAATGGCTGTTTGCAACCCAGGTGAGGACTTTCACCAAACCTGACCAATGTGGCGCCTTGACCTTACACTTCCAGCGTCCACAACCACAAGCAACAGTTTCTGGTGTTTACAAGCCACCTAACCTGTGGTATTCTGTTACAGCAGCCCAAGCAGGCTCAGACAACGTGTACCAGAGACATGGATTTCTCTCAAGTATAACTGAGCTTACACATCCAAATAAATGCTAACCCTCCAAGCAGTTCCCACGTATTGGGAACATAATGAATTTCTATAAACAGTTATTGCCTGAAACTCTGAGGAAATCTCTCTTTAAGAAGTTTAGTAGCCAGGGGGCGCCTGGGTGGCTTAGTCGGTTAAGCGTCCGACTTTCGCTTAGGTCATGATCTCGCGGTTCGTGGGTTCGAGCCCCGCGTCGGGCTCAGCTCAGAGCCTGGAGCCTGTTTCAGTCTGTGACTCCCTCTCTCTCTGACCCTCCCCTGCTCGCGCTGTCTCTCTCTCTCTCTCTCCTAGAAATAAATAAAAATATTTTTAAAAAAAAAAGAAGTTTAGTAGCCAGAGGCGCCTGGGTGGCTCAGTCGGTGAGACGTCTGACTCTTGGTTTCAGCTCAGGTCATGATCTCATAGTTCGCGATTTGAGCCCCAGCATCGGGCTCCGTGGCTGGTGGCTCGGAGCCTGCTTGGGATTCTCTCTCTCTGCTCCTCCCCCACTAGCGCTGTCTCTCAAAATAAACAAACTTTGAAAAAATATTAAAAAGAAGTTCAGACCCCCCAATACAGAAACCCTATCACTGCCAGTCTCATTACTTTGTAATTGGAATTAGCAATAAGGTAAGTTATCAAGGTAGGCGATCATTAGACTTGGCTCTCCATGACTTCTAGCCATTAAAAAAAAAATCAAATATCATATATCCTGATGATAAGCAAAAGAGTGAGCCATGAGATCCAGATGCAGATCTAAGATAGGAGAGACAAAATAAATAAGTATATAAAAGCGGGAGTTATCACTGAATGAAGAGTTTAACCTTTCCAGACCACCTCTTTGAACAGGGCTACATTCTTTGGGTGTATAAGTTATCTTATGGCTGCTTAAGGTGAGGACACTGGGTCTGATCAATTAGTCACAACATGTATGCAGTATTTACCATGTCACACTTAAAGAACACTTACTTAAACGCACGCCAGTTAAACTAGACTATATGTCTACTCTGCATCAATGTCTATATACTACATGCATTACAAACTCCTATTTGTACCAAAGCTGACATTGCAAGTCTTCCGTATCTGGATACCAAACTCTGGAGACATATATATATATTTTTCCCCCACTCCTTCCCTGGACGGGAGGGACTTGATTTCATAGGTTTCAAGCTCCCACCCTACAGACCTGGGAATCCAGATGATCTACAGTCAGACCGTGAAGGATTTATTTCACAATCAAATACACATGGCTTCACAAACACACACTCACTCCATATGGGCTGGCCAGAATGGCTACACAATGTACTTTCCTCCCAGCCATATATATTTCAAGTTGCTGACAAGAGAGCCCCATTAGCAACTTCATAGGTAAAGCTGGGCTCTATCACTGGCCTTGATATATGGCACGCTTTGTGGTCACTAAGCCCCCATTCATACCCATGACATCACTATTTCCATAGAAACAACATCACTACATTTTCAAAGGGGGAGAAACTACAGGAGATTTTGAAAGAAGGAAAAAACTCAAACAATGCAATCAGAATGTTCAAGCTATTAGCTGACGTGCTTTATAAATGGTGTCTTAGTTTCTGCAGAGAAAAACACAATCACAAAGTGCAGGTTTAAAAAATGGCAAACTGATGGGGAATAAATGTGGCCACGAAATGCAACTGCTACTCTTCTTTTGGAAATATAATCCACTTTGCTTTGTCCAAGTGAGTTTTAAGGAATTTAACGCTTCTTAAAATAAGCCCTGCAACCCTATTAATGTAGGCATGTTAATGTTCAAACGCTCTTTAAAACATTTTAAAGTTTATTCCTGCTTTTTGACTTGATGTGGAATCGACTGAATAGAAGTGAAAGTAAATCTAATGATTTTTTTGGGCGGTTCAACTGAGAAATAATTTCATATGTGGTCAAATTCCACCCAAAAAATGTTAAGAACCAAGCCACAATCACGTGAACGCTGAACAATGGAATTTTATTTATGAAACTGGACACAAAGAAAGGCAAAGTCATGGATAAAATTTGAACTGTATCTTTTCAAAACGATCACAAAAATGAAAAATTCATGGAGAAGAAAATCGGTCACCAGTACCACCCTCTAATTCCTTCTATAAGCACAAGGGACTACATTGGTGATGCGAGAAACAGCCCCCTGTGCTGCGGAGAGAAACCAGCATTCTCTCAAGTGTTTATAATTAATAGTCTGATTTACAACTCCAGAAACATCTCAGGAATGCCTTTCTCGGTGTGGGACAGTCTTTTCAAAGCCCGAAAATGTTGCCCAAATCAGTCACCCAAAAACAATCTAACGCAGGAAGATGAAAAGTGCACCGGGGAGTATTCTCAGAGAGAGACCACGTGTGCATGAATATGGAGGCTCTCTGCCCCCCATGATGAGAATCCCAACCAAACAACCATATCCGAGGTCATAGGTTGCGTCCGGTCCCCCTGAGCAGTGAGGATGGTGAGGGCTGAGCAGTGGTGAGTACATGAACCGCAGCTCCTGAGCCGAGGGAAAGGGTCCTCGTGTAATCAGCCACGCATCATCCTACGCACAATGCCATGGACCCTGGGGACACCCTGCCAACCCCATGACCATTCCTTTATTCTGCACTGATGTCAAGCCCACTAGGGCTTATTAAGCACTTAAACTGCAGTGTTTAATAGTGAGAAACCCTACAAAGGCTCATCTACTTATCCCAGTGGCCTTGTCTGTGGGCACCCTTCCCCCTCCCTGAGACTCACATGCAGGGAGCAGAATAAAGCAGTACTGATGGCGTGGGGTGACCAGAATATCGCCCCATCGTGCTGTAGATCAGATAGGCATGAGTGTCAGGATTTCCACCGTAGACCACGAGGGCGGGGTCGAGGAGGAGGCACAAACATCTAGAGCCAAGAGTTGAGCCATGGGAAAGAAGACACAAGGAAATGCCAAAGACCACTCTGTGTCAACCTGGGAAATCAACCAGGGTAGGGGAGAAGGACACAGAGGCAGGTTCAGGAGGAGAGAAAGGTCACAGGTAAGACGGGGTAGGGGCTGTGTCTATACCCCTGACCCGGGTAGGCTGTTCTTCAATCGGTTGTCCCCATCCACCCCACCACTGCCTCTCACTCAGAGTCCTGCGGGAGGCACAGGGGGAAGGATGGACAGCCCCAAAAGACAGACGTACAAAACCTTAAGAGACGTGGCTCCGCTCTCACAGGGCTCACAGATGAGCAAAGCCAGGTGTCTGATCATTCAAATTCAGTCCTACAAATGCTGTGTGATAAAGTGGAAGGGTGACCAGGGNCGGGAAATGCAAATGGCCCTGTGCATTTGGAGGAAGTGAGCACAGGGATGTGGTCAGGAATAAAGTTCAACATTTAGCCAGGGGATGGTCGGTGGTCCTTTTTCTAAACAGTCAGAACAAAGCGGGGTGCCTTGCTGCCTCAGTCTGTAGAGCAGGAGACTTGTAATCTTGGGGTGGTGAGTTTGAACCCCATGTTGACTGTTACTTAAAAAAATAATAATAACCAGGGTGTCTGGGGGGCTCAGCTGGTTAAGTGTCGACTTTGGCTCAGGTCATGATCTCACAGTTCATGAGTTCGAGCCCTGCGTCAGGCTCTGTGCTGACAGCTCAGAGCCTGGGGCCTGCTTCAGATTCTGTGTCTCCCTCTCTGTCTGCCCCTCTCCGATTCGTGCTCTGTCTCTCTCTCTCTAAAATAAAAAATAAAATAAATAACCAAAACAAAGCAATAAATCTGGTTGCTTTGATTAATGGAGTTGCTTAAAGGCAAAAACGTCCTCTCTGAAATTTGGATGAAAACCAGAAACATCTACGGCCACTGGAGAAAATCTGAAGAGACCAATGGCCACGGGTTGCAATCATGGCGATCCGCGGCACTAAAATGGTGTCTAGGCCTCAAGATTCTACACGAGGCGAGGGCCACCTCCCCCCTTGCTGCCTCCGCCCATCACTACAGACGATGCTGCCTTTGACAGTTTTTACGTGCAGGCCAGATGTAAACCCAGCGTTCTCACTGCCTAGTGGCTGCCTCCCACGGCACTTACTTGAACAATCACACACATGTGACCAAAGACCCACCAGCTACCCCTATCATCCCAACATGTCAATGCCCTGACTTCCGGCAAGTTCCAGCCAGAGCTCCCTCTCTAACTACGCCTCCAACCAGAATATTCTGTGGCATGTGTCACAGATTCAAGGCCTAAATAGGGGCGGCTGTACAATATACTAAGTGTTTATCATCTTTGATGCCCACCCTCCCCGCTTTGGTGCCTCCATCTCCCATCCACGAGGGTCCGTTCCCCTCCAACACCCAAGCTTTCTGACCCCCACCTTGGGAAAGACCTGAACAAAAGTCAGTTTCACCCAGGAATAATCTGAAGTAGAAGAGATCACCCTAGAAGTAGAAGATGCTTAGGAAGTGTTAGATCGAAGGCAGGCCTGGAATCATTAAGAGATTATCTAAAACAAGCGGTTTCCTGCACGAGGGGCTCACGGACAAGCAGCTGTAGGCATCTGGCTCGAGCTGCTGGGGTACAGCACCCGAAATCCCCAACTCAGACCTAAGATTCCACAAGAAACAACTTTTGCATCAACCAGTCTATTCTTAGGAGACACTGGTACTCCATATAACAAGCCACACCTTGTGTGTATGTGTGTGTGCGCGCGCGCGCGTAGGAGGAGGAAGGAAAGCAGAGAGGTGAAAGAGAAAGCGTGGTCCAGTAAGACACGCAAAGCTGGTGTTCAAAGACGGTTATTTACATAGTCAGGTCCACATGAAACAGCGTCCACATCGATGGAGTTGTCTGGCCAACAGCTGAAAATCCCAAAGACTCCCCAGGGATAGAAGATAATAAAGACCTTCTGGGGGAGTGAAGTCCATCGGGAGGTGAAGTTCAGCCCCGAAGCCCAAGTAAGGAAGACGACAGAAGGACAGAGCCACCAGCCCGATGCTCTGCAGCGACATCAGCCACGGTCTCCACAACCAACCCTTGTGGTTGATGCTGTTTCCCAGCCTCATCTCTACCCCGACTTGTTCGAGTCTTATCAACCTTCTTCCCACCATGAGAGAGGAGGCTACCTCGCTCACACAGAAAATAATCAACCGGCACAGTGTGTTGTTAAGGTTTCTCCTGCGTGTGCGGCAAGTCAAGCATGAGTTTATGACGAAGCAGAGATCATTCTCCAGAGACTCTGTCTGACCTTGTTCATTCTGCAGCCCATGGTGGTGCCCGCGTACCGGCTGGCCAGCCTGATCCACACCTTACACACAGCACGGGAAGGTCAGGGAAAGAGGGAATCAGAAAATGTGGGCAGTGCTGAGAAATTCATTATCTAGCCTTAAAAAAAACCAAAATCACCTTCAGCAAACGACTCACACCTGAAATCCCTCTCTCACGCCAGCCACTGAGGTTTCTCAGCACAAAACAGTAAAAGATGCTGAGGGAGAAGAGAATAGTTTGGAGAAGGGTGGGGGTGCGGACTTCAGCGGGGCCAGGGCCAGCTGGACAGGCAAGCGCAGAAATCCCAGATGTCATTACAAGCTCCCCGAGAGGCTGGGGGGAAGTGACCAATCTAGGGGCGCCTGGGTGGCTCAGTCGCTTAAGCATCCGACTTAGGCTCAGGTCACGACCTCACGGTTCGTGGGTCTGAGCCCTGCGTCGGGCTCTGTGCTGACAGCTCGGAGCCTGGAGCCTGTTTCAGAGTCTGTGTCTCCTTTTCTCTGCCTCTGCCTGCCTCTCCTCTCTCTCTCTCAAAAATTAAAAAGAAAATAAAAACCATGACCAATCTATAATATACACTCTGGAAGCCACCTCAAAAAAAAACACCACTCTTCAAGGTCATCTTGAGCCCTTCCAAGTACTTGAGAACAGCCTGACAGACGCTAATTAACCCTCCTGATTCCACGCCCCGAGGGAGATGTAAATGTGTTTAACTGATGAGCACATTCAATCTGTACTATTCCTGGAGCTCTAACAGCTTTTTAAAGGGCCTTCTGAAGAAAAACATTCTGACAGCGTCATTGACTGTCCTAACTGAAATGGCCACAAAGAGCCTCTTTGGAGAGGAAGCAGGGATAGTGCAAAGAACACGGGCTTGGAGAAAGATCTGGATCCAAATCCCGAATGCGGCAACTACCAGCTACGTGATCTACTTTGGTTTCTTTATCCGTAAAAGGAGGAGGAGGGGCGCCTGGGGGGCTCAGGTCATGATCTCACGGTTCATGAGTTCAAGCCCCGCGTCCAACTTGTGCTGACAGCTCGGAGCCTGGAGCCTGCTTCAGATCCTGTGTCTCCCTCTCTTTCTTTCCCTCACCTGCTCACGCTGTCTCTCTCCCTCTCCCTCAAAAATAAACACTAAAACAAATTTTTTAGGGGCACCTGGGTGGCTCAGGTCATGATCTCAGGGTTCGTGGGTTTGAGCCCCATGTTGGACTCTGTGCTGACAGCTCAGAGCCTGGAGCCTGCTTCAGGCTGTGTCTCTCCCTCTCTCAGCTGCTCCCCTACTCATTCTGTCTCTCAAAAATAAAAAAATGGTAAAAAAAAAAAACTTAAAAAAAATTTTTTTAAAAAGGAGGACACCACCCACACGAGATTTTTTTGGTAAAATGCCTTGCCTATCCCCGCTCTACAGGGGGCTCTAGTTATAACCTGCAGTGCATATGCTAGAAAGTACTACAGCGGTCTGTAATTTAGAACATACCATCCTCAAGGGCCCCCCTCCTTCGTAACCACACACCAATCCCAGCCTCTTGTGACATGCCGGCCACTGCGGAAAACACAGTCATGGAGATTCGCTATCCCTGACTGTGAAATGACCAAGACGTGTGCCCCATCCTAGCCAGCAAGGTGGGGGGAGCCTCCCGCGTCCCAGCTTCCCACGCTCCGATTCACCTACCATCAGGAGCCTGCGTGGCCCCTGTCCGCTCCCTTCCCTACAGCCTACTCCAAAGCCAGTGCCTTCAACTGTAATTCTCATGTGTGCATCTCAGTAACAAAGTGCAAGTTTCCTCTTTCAAGGTCAGGAAGGAGGGAAGGAGGGGAGGGGAGGGGAGGGAAGGGAAGGGAAGGGAAGTGAGGAAAGGAAGAGAAGAAAGGAAGAAAGGAAGGAAAGGAAGGAAGAGAAGGAAGGAAAGGGAAGGGAAGGAAGGGACGGAAAGGAGGGAAGAGAAAGAAGGAAAGGAAGGAAGGGAAGGGAAGGAAGGGAAGGGAGGGGAGGGGAGGGGAGGGGAGGAGGTGAAGGAAGGAAGGGAAGGAAAGTGAAGGAAGGAAAGGAAGGAAAGGCAAGGAGGCCCAGAGTGGTTTCTCTAAACTATGAAACCTTAGGGAGGGGACTCCATCAGCTGAAACATTCAGGTGATTTTCAAATTATCAACACTTGTTAGGGTCAGCATGGTGTGTGGTGGGGACGGGGTGGTAGCTTTTGTGTTTGCTCACTCACACCCACGAGGACATGTCACTTCCAGCCAGTGGCACCCTGCTAAGCTGCTCTGGGTCACCAGAAATCCCAACCCTATGAGGTGCTAACTTAAAAATATTTAGAGACAATGACACAAATATTTCATCAGAAGAAAATGGCTCTGGGGCGCCTGGGTGGTTCAGTCGGTTGAGCGTCTGACTTCGGCTCAGGTCACGATCTCACAATTTGTGGGTTCGAGCCCCGCATCGGGCTCTGTGCTGACAGCTCAGAGCCTGGAGCCTGCTCCGGATTCTGTGTCTCCCTCTATCTCTGCCCCTCGCTCACTAGTACTCTGTCTCTTGACTTGATTTTGGCTCAGGTAATGATCTCACAGTTGGTGGGATGAAGGCCTGCTTGCGATTCTCTCTATCCCTGTCTGCCCCTCCCCCTCAATAAAGTTTAAAGAAACATATACACACACACTCAAACATATTTTAGAGATGGAAAAGCCGAGTTGCCCCAAATCACACAGTTCCAGAATCCTGGAACCTTCCTTACCTTCCCCTTTCTCCCCTAAGCCCCGGATGGGCCTATGTAGGAGTGGACAGGGCCTCTCTAAGGCAGGAATTATTTCCTTGGAACAGGAGACGCCTGCTTTTCTGGATTTGTACATTTAAAAAAAGGTTAAATCTTCAACTACTTATCTGTGTCAGCAAAAATATTTATTAAATATTTGACTTGGAAAATAAAAATCAATATATTTATTTTTAAAAAGATCAGTTTGTTTGTGGGAGAAAAACTAAACTTTCCCACAAAATTCCATCCATAAACATGGTGACATTTCCTCAGATCTTAGCATCAAAAAAAGACAAGGATAACACCGTTTTTGCTAGGGAATCCAGGACTGAGAAAATGTCTAAACTTTGAGCTGACAATTCTTAATAGTGAAAGGGCGAAATATCAATTTTTCCCATAACTGTAATGGCCATCACTTCACCCATGAGAATTAGCCTTTCTGTCTTTATTTGCTCCATGAGGAAATATTTGTTGCAACCAATTAGGTGTCGATATGTGCCACGTGTTATGGAACAGAACTGTCTGACAGAACTTTCTAGAATAATGAAAATGTTCTAGATCTATGTTATCCAACACACCAGCTCCTGACCACGTGACTACTAAGCTGTCGAAATGTGGGTAGTCCAACCAAAGAAACTGTTTTTTATTTTATTCTATGTTAGTTTTTTTAATGTGTGCTTTTCGTTTATAAAAACTTTTTTTTGTTTTCTTTATTTTTGAAACAGAGAGAGACAGAGCACAAGTGGGGCAGAAGCAGAGAGAGAGGGAGGGAGACCCAGAATCTGAAACAGGCTCCAGGTTCTGAGCCGTCAGCACAGAACCCGATGTGGGGCTCGAACCCACAAGCCGTGTGATCATGACCTAACCCAAAGTTGGACACTTAACCAACTGAGCCACCCAGGCACCCCTGTGCTTTTCATTTTGAGAGCGAGCGAGCATGAGCAGGGAAGCTGCAAGAGAGAGGGAGACGGAGGACCCGAAGCAGGCTCTGCAATGGCAGCAGAGAGCCTAACACGGGGCTCGAACCCACCAACCGTGAGGTCACAACCTGAGCCGAAGTCAGATGCTCAACGGACTGAGCCACCCGGGTGCAGCTCTATGTTAATTTAAACTTCAACTGCCTGGCATGGCCAGCAGCTATCGAGTTAAACAGCACAGCTACAGGGGATACCGAGATGCGAGAAAACTCTCCCTGCACACAGAGTCCTGTTTCCAGAAGAACAAGACAAAAACACATGAACAACTAATTCAATCACAATACCTCGTGTAGGAAAAGATGCCGAGTGAATGGCCTGGGGAGCGGGGGCATGGGAATTTGAGGGAGTGAGGGACAATGTTAGAGACACAGCAGAACATGAGCTGAGAAGGCCTATCGGGAGGTCCTCGGCCAAGTGCGTGAGCTGAGCCAATGCTAATGAACTTACAGGGTACTGAGACCCCACCACCAAAAAAAATAAAAGAAAAAAAGGAAAAGGAAAAGAAAAAAGCAAAGCCCAGGAAAGAGGGCTCCACAGGTGTCAAATCACTTCCTCTGGGCAGGACAGGGAGGCAGCCCCTCTGGGACCTTCACGGAGTCTGCCCAAAGCAGGAAGACACCCTGGGAGCGAGGGAGTCCTGCATGGCTCCGAGGGGGCTGGGAAGCAGAAGGAAGTTCAGACTGGAGTCATGGGGGTGTCCAGAGAGAGAGGAGGAGGAGGGACTGCGTGACAGTCAGGAGGAGGGGGGCAGGGCTGCCCTGACTCGCTTCACACACCCAGCAACCAGAGCAGGGGGAGAGGATTAACTACATTTAGCTCTTGGGCTTAAAAAAAAAAAAAAAGTAAAAATGTCAAAGTCTACATCTGGACCGTCTGCACGGCCATCAGGGCCCTGGGGGTGGTGCCCTTTTACCTGCCTCGAGGCCTCCTTCTGGAGACAGTGGAGGCCGCCCCACACCTCGGAGGAGGACCGGGCACGCCCCTCCCTGCCCTCCCACAAGGAGGGAATCCCCAGCAAGGCAGAAGAGCCCAGAGATGAAATGAAGACGGAGCTGCTTTGCTCTGAAATGTCGATACAAACTGTCCTAAGGCCCAGCCATCCCCCACCAGGGCATCTTCTTACCTCTATCCCTTCCGGAGGGGGCGGGGAGGAAACAAACCTTTCAGCCTCTGAGTTCTGCAGCTCAAGGTGCGCAGGGCCAGGCAAGCTGCCTTCATCAGTTACCACCTTGGAGGAGAATGTCCTCGTAAAGAGAAAATTCCCCCCATTGCTCCCCTGAGCAAATGGGCCACGGGCCCAGGCCTGAAAGGTGGGCACAGCTCTGAAAGGAGGAAATGGGAGAACACCTCCTTGGCTAGCTGGCCCGCGACTGAGCCTAGGCTGTGCTCAGCAGAGTCAGCAGGAGGGGACAGACAGAGTCTGGGATCGGACCCCTGGACTCTCTCTCAGTCAGCAGTTGGTGTGAACACGGGGAAGTCGCTTCACCCTGCAAGTCTTCCCTTCTTCATCCACAAGGGGCGCTGCTGATGGGGTGCAGTGTGACCGTCACCTCTTCCAGGAAGAGAGAGGTCTCCAAAGGGTCAAATCCCTCTATCTCGACTCACCCCATGGACCCGCTCCTTCAGCAAAGCATGGTTGAATGTTCACATGTGTGTGATTATCTGATTAGCCCTTGATTCCCTTATCCGCAAACTCCATTAGGGCAGGGGCTGTGTTATGTTTTTTTTCTCACGCTCGTGCCCCAAGCTCCTAACACAATATGCGACACGTAGTAAGTTCCAAAGGAACATGTATTGACAATGGAATAAATGATTAATTGAGCTCTTGCATGTGAAAATGATCTATAAAATAAGCAGCACAATGGAAGTGTTTGTGATGGTTACTTGGTGTGGACGAGAACAAGAGAATTAATCCTCTTAGCTGCTGGAAGCCATTCTGCTTTCACGTGAGCAACAAAACTGCTCCATTTGAAGGGTGCCATGAGGAAAGGGGCTCTTACAAGCCAACCCATCGTGCCCTATTTCAGGATTCTCTTCAAGACCATGCCAAAATATCCGGCTCATCCGTGTTCGGAGGCACTACTGCTTCATTCTGATCCATGGCCGGCCACTGTGGGAGACTTGGTTGAGTCATCTGAGCATTTCAAGAAGTAAGAGGTTTACTGGCTCGGTCGGCTGGGCATGTGGTATTGGACCAAAGACAATACATTCTGGACATGGGCTAGGCTGAGAAAAGCACCCCAGGGCCCACCAACCCCCACGTTTGGTTGAATCCAACTCTATACCCAAAGTGCCATGGGTATCAGGAGCCAAAGGAAACTGCAGTGGCCAGAGCCCGGGAGAGCTGCTCCCCCATGCTGACACATTCATGGGAACAAAGGCCTTCCAAGTTGCGCTGAGCTGGTCTGGAGATGGAAAGTCTTTATGCCCGTTGCCAAGGAGATGACTCAGATGCTGTTACCATAGAAACCGTTGCTACCATCTATTGTCCATCACCCCTTGACAGAAAGGCAAGGGGGGTGCGGTTTGATGGAGAAGGAAACAAGAAGAGTTGGATTTAAGTCAAGATGAAAACACACATTGAGATGGGTCCGCCTAAAGACTTCTATGGTGTAAGTAACAAAGCCTCCAGTCTCCAAAGGAGATGAATTTGGGGCAGGAGTGTTTATGGTGTGACGTTACTTGCGTTGGGGTCGGGGTGGGCACTGTAACACATGAGGAAAGCCTCCACCCATCTGTTGGGCCCTGTTATCTGGGCTCTCCACAGAAAACACTGGAGTCAGAAGGCTCATCAGCAGGGTCCAGGCCATGAGCTCTGAACTGGCAGGCCCATAAGGAAACCGATGGAAGCTCTCTGTCCCCCCGTCCCCCGCTTCCCTGCTGAAATGTCTTTTCAGGTAAAAGGGGGACATTTTAGAAGTCCCTCAGATTTTTGCTACTATCTCGTAAATACCTACCACCAATAAAGTGCTAATTTGTTTTTAAATTATTTTTTTAAATGTTTATTTATTTTTGAGAGAGAGAGAGCAAGCCAGGGAGGGACAAGCCAGAGAGAGAGGGGGAGACAGAGAATCCGAAGCAGGCTCCAGGCTCTGAACCATCAGCACAGAGCCTGACGCGGGGCTCCAACTCACAAACTGCGAGATCATGACCCGAGCTGAAGTCGGACGCTTAGCCGCCTGAACCACCCAGGCGCCCCACTAATTTGTTTTTAATCTAATAAGAGAAGCTTATGAGTAAATTAGAAAAAAGTTCCATTAACAACAAACACACAGAAATGCACACAGGTCATGGAAGACATATTGGGCCTGGCATTGAGTTTGGAGAGCAGAATCTGAAGTTCAGTCTCATCCCTTATTACAGGCACGACTGTGGGCACTTGCTGAGTCTCAATTAACTGTTTTATTCCCCAGAGACAGTATTTGCCAGGCTACTTCACACGGTATAAAGCCTTATCAAGGAACTGTCCCTCTCATGCGTTGAGCACCACGCTGATGGTGACCTGAGATGTCACACCCATATTGGCAAGAGACTTCTTTCTGGTTTTTACTTCAATTACTCCAGGCAGGACTATGATAACTCCTTGTGTTATGCAACTTTTTGTTTGGAAAATAACTGGTAAGTAGCTGATTACTGTGACATTAAAATTAGGGGTGACCAAATGGAGTATGTCCCCACACAGCTTTCTGATTATTTTTTCATCTAGCCTTTTGATTACTTTCTGATCAGATCATGTACAGGCATCAAGTCTGATAATTAGATCTGTCTTTTCCCCTGTAGGGGTCTTGGGAAGTCAAAGTTCAATTGGGAATAAGATGTCTAAGTTCGAGGAGGAATTCTATGGAATAATAGAGATGACAAGTAGATACCATTTGGGGGAAAACAAGGAATAATCTGGCAAGTGCATTGTCAAACCCGGTACCTCAAATTTAGGGTAGCAAATGGGAGTGGGGAACGATCTGGAGAGCTGGAGTCCAGATTGAGAAAGGACAGGGGTACCTGGGGGAATCAATCGGTTAAGCAGCTGACTTTGGCTCAGATCATGATGTCACAGTTTGTGAGTTCAAGCCCCACATTAGGCTCGTGCTGATAGCTCGGAGCCTGGAGTCTGCTTCAGTTTCTGTGTCTCCCTCTCTTTCTGCCCCTCCCCTCCTCACTCTCTGTCTCTCAAAAATGAACAAACTTTAAAAAAATAATAATAATTTTTTAAAAAGGACAACAGAGGGGCGCCTGGGAGGCTTAGTCAGTTAAGCGTCTGACTCTTGATTTTGGCTCAGGTTGTGATCACACATTTGTGAGTTCGAGCCCCACATCGGGCTTTGCACTGACTGTGCAGAGAGTGCTTAGGATTTTCTCTCTTTTTCAAAATAAATAATAAACATTAAAAAGAAGGAAGGAAGGAAGGGAGGGAGAAACTAGAGCAGAAACAATATACTGCTGCTACCCGGGTCTGGAAAGACTTCACGCCCTTCACACCCTTTATAAAGACACGGCCAAGTTTGAAATCCATCCAACAAAACGGGCACTTGCAAGGCTGCCAGGTGGACCTTCAGTCACTCAGGTCTGCCCCAGGAAAGGGGCCCCACACGTCAAAGTTGCTGCCGGATGGGGCAGAGCAATGAACATGCGATTCGGTTCCTCCGATTCCGCCCAAGTTCCTTATTTATGTTTTTCTTTCCATTAACACCGCTGCGCGTTGTTGGGACACTCTTACACGTCACATGTCTTGAGGGATTAAGAAAGCAAGAGGCAAGAAGAGCAAATGCCTTTCCAATCACAGGATCCGCGCTGGCTAATCCTACCTGCCGGGAGAGAAGGTACCAGGACAAAGCACAGCCGGCTAGCTGTTCTAGATCTGGGCGCAGGTCCCTTCTTGATAACGATCAGGAGCCCAGCAACCAGGCCAAGGCCACATCATCAAAAAGGAGTCGCTGCAGGACAGGGGCCAGAGGGACTAATGCCCTTGGCTCCAGCAGGTGAGACTCACCCTTAAATTCAGCTTTAAATAGGATTCCCACAAAGAGACTTCCAGAACTTTAAAAATCCCTGAGTCCACAGTTTGCCCAACCTAATAACGGGACCCACTTCTTCTCGTCGACAGCTTCACTGCAGCAGATCCCTCTGGTGAGAACAGAACGGTCGAGCTCGCCCCAGACCTCCCCTTGATACACTCACAGCACAGAGAGAGCCCGAATGGACCAACATACCCTACACCATTATCCAGGCTTCTCTTTTTAGAATTAAAGACTAAGGGGCGGGAAGACTGAGGCCAAGAGACCCAATAAGTGACTTATCTGGGGCCAAGAGCCACGCAGGAGCAGATCCCGGGCTGGAATCAGTTTCTCTTGGCACTCAGGGCAGACTGTTTCCAACACGTATACCACTATGAGCACGCGGCCATCTTAATCCTGACTTTATTTCAGCTGGACGAAAATCTGTCACAGAGAGACTAGATCTTTTCCTAGTAATCTTTGGCCCTCACGCCGGAACGCCCAGCCCCGAGCTACCATACCTCGGAGGAATGCTGAAGCACCTCCTGACCAACCCCCACTTCCCTCTTTGAGGATCCAGTAATCTGCCCACCCTACACTGTGGTGTTCTTCATTCCGGACTGTCCTTGTGCACGGATTTACCTTTCTGCTCCCTGGACTTTAGTAAACACAAGACTGGACCATGTCTTACCTCCTCTGTGGATCTCAATGCCCAACCCCAACGATGAGCTCAAGAAAAGATTAAGTTACAAAAAGGATGCCAAGTCTCAACCCACCCACCCACACCACAAGATTCTTGGCTACTTCTGGGGCAGGAATTGGTCACTCCAGCCTCCCTTGGCACAATTTCTTTTCTTGGCTCCCACTCTTGACTTTAGGGAACAATTCTAGCCACAAGGACATCTGGCCTCCCATTTTTAAGAGAAGACAGTGACCAAATACCTCTTTACTCCCTAAATGTTTTAACGTTGGTATAAATAGAATGCTTTCATGGAGCCAGTCTTTGAAGCTAGGTGTCCTCTTTTAAACCTTGACGTTTAAAGAACTCACCATCACTTAGCACCCCATTAAAACTGCCCAGAGGGGATCTCCAGAAGGAAGATTACCAACTTCACTGCCAAACTCCATTGCCCAAAAGAATACAAGTGTCACCTCACTTACTTTAGTGACACTGTGACACTCAAAACCCAATTCAGCATTTGGACCCAGATGCTCTCAGTCTGACTCACTTCTCTAACTAAACCTGATTCGCTGGCAGGATTTGAAAATGTCTCACTCACAAAGCAATGTCCAAAAAGCAGTGGCTTTTGGAGATCTGGGCTGACTCCAGTTGGGGCTACGACAGTCAAAGCTGCCATGGACACACACGGACGTATGCTTTCAACTCTCTTGGGTAAATACCTACGGGTGGAAAGGTTGACCCATACGGCAGGTGTGTGTTCAACATTTTAAGGAACTGCCCAACTATTTTTGGAAGTGGCTAGACCATTTTCCATTCCCACCAGCAGCATGCGAGAGTTTCAGGACTTCACATCCTCACCAGCACTTGGCACGGTCAGGCTTTTCAATCTGAGCCGTTCGTACCGTGGAGCAGCGGTGTCTCGCTCTGTCTTCATCTGCATTCTCCTAACAACTAATGATGTCGAGCATCTTTTCACGGTCTTGTCATCTGTAGCTCTTCTTTGGTTTAGTGTCTATCCAGATCTCCTGCCCACCTTTTAAAATGGGTTTTGTTATTAGCGAATTTTGTCTCCTTCATGGATTTTGGAAACAAGACCTTTATACAAGAATGTCTATAGCAAGTGGTTCCCTTACAGACCAAATATCCTACCGATTTCCTCTAACCGTTCCCCCACCCCACCTGCCTCTCCTCCCCTGCTCTGGTAGCTTAACGATCTCAGCATTTAGGCAGTGCAGCCTTTTCCTAAGCCCCCAGGACCTGTCTGGCCACAGTTCATCAGGAAGTAGCATGTCATCTGAAATCCCTGTTTCTCTCATCCGTTCTGTAGCACACACTCCTAGGAAGAGTTAACCTAAGTACGTTTCCTTAAAAATATACGAACTCTAGGGTGACTGGGTGGCTCAGTTGGCTAAGCATCTGACATCGGCTCACAGTTTGTGGGTTCGAGCCCCACGTCGGGCTCTGTGCTGACAGCTCAGAGCCTGGAGCCTGCTTCGGATTCTGTATCTCCTTCTCTCTCTGCCCCTCCCCTGCTCCCGCTCTGTCTGTCTCTCTCTCTCTTCTCAAAAATGAATAAACGTTAAAGATTTTTTTTAATTAATAAAAAAATACACTAACTCTCACCAGTTCTCAGCAGGGAACATCTCAGCCCCACACAAAACATTTGGCAAAGCCTAGAGACACTTTTGCTTCTCACAACTGGGTGGGGAAGGAGTCATTCCTGGCACCTGTTGGTTAAAGGACCAAGATACTACTAATCGTCCACAAAGCCCAGGTCAGCCCCCACCACGAAGACTTACGTGGAAACCCTGTTTTAAACCCACATACGGGTCCTGTTTTTAAATATTTTTTTAATGTTTTATTTATTTCTAAGAGAGAGAGAGAGAGAGAGAGAGACAGCGTGAACAGGGGAGGGTCAGAGAGAAAGGGAGATACAGAATCTGAAACAGGCTCCAGGCTCTGAGCTGTCAGCACAGAACCCGACGTGGGACTCAAACCCACTAACCGTGAGATCATGACCTGAGCCGAAGTGGGACGCTTAACCGACTGAGCCACCCAAGCACCCCATGGGTCTTGTTTTTAGATAAACCAAGATAATGCCAAAGAAATACTGATTTAAGAGCAGGAAACCTAGAGGGGGGGATGGTTCCGAGCTCTGTACTAACCAGTTGCGTACCCTCAGGCAAAGCAACTAATCTCTCCAAGCCCCAGACTCCTCATCTGTGATATGCACAGGCTGACCTAAAGTATCTTTAAGGTCTCCTCCAATCACAAAGAAATACAATCTTATAGGGGCGCCTGGGTGGCTCCATCGGTTGGGCATCTGACTTCAGCTCAGGTCATAATCTGGAAGTCAGTGAGTTTAAGCTCCGCGTCAGGCTCTGTGCTGACAGCCCGGGGCCCAGTGCCTGCTTCAAATTCTGTGTCTTCCTCTCTCTGTCCTTCTCCCCACCCCACCTCTCTCTCTCTCTCTCTCAAAAATAAATGTTAAAAAAAAAAAAAAAGAAAGAAAGAAATACAATTGTATGGCTGTTTATTCCAAACCACACAGAACCTGGAGCGGTCATGAAGTTGTCCATGGGACTTTTATGCTTACAGGGTTTAACCAGATGGTGACAAAGGTTGGTTCAAGGCACAGTCTTTTAGAATGTGTCTGACAAAGGAGGGCAGGGACCAACTGGTGGTTGCCAGAGAGGAGGGGTGCAGGATGAGTAAAAGGGGTGAAGGGAGTGGACGGTACAGGTTTCCAGTCGTGAGATGAAGAAGTCAAGCGATGAAAGACACCACGTAGGGAATGCAGTCAATTGCGGTTTAAGAGCGTCTTACGGTGACAGATGGCGGCTTCGCATTTGAGCACAGCATCACACACGGTTGTCAAATCATCCTGTTGTACACCTGAAACTAACTTAACATCGTGTGTCAACTCAATGACGACAACAAAAAGATATGGATCAACTAGTGGCCTCAGCAGGGACCTTGGCTCAACAGAGAGCAGCAGAGGACACAGGCTGCCAGGACCTTCCTGGCCGGTGCTCCTGACACAGGAGCTGCCCTCCACCCCACCCCCCCGCTCAGCCTCAACAATAAACAGGAGCTCCATTAAGTTGAAGTGTGACTCCACAGCAGAGCAGGTGAGAACCTTCCGGGGCCGATGCACCTAGCGGAGCCAGCCCCTGGCTCAGGACGGACAGGACACCAATGACAGAGTGTCCTTGAAAATCCAGACAGGGCTACGACCTCACGCAGGGCCCTGGGACTCCCCTCAGTACAACAACACGCTTCCCACCCCCACTCCACCCCCCACCCTCCTGTCATGGGCCGGGGCAGTATCAACATTGAATCTACATCACGTTTCCGTCCCTCGGGCCCTGTGGGGGGAAAAGGTCCCGCACCAGCTCTTACAACAGCTGCTCTGCAGGTTAAATGGGGTTGAAAATCGCTCCCGTGGGTCTCTGCAAGGATGCAGTCAGCTCACATCCCGGACAGCCCAGGGGTAAAGTTCTTTCATGTCAGGCTGACTAAAAATTAGAAACATTAATTAAGAGAGAACACACACTGGGAGCACCTTGCCTCTTGGAAACAATCCCGAGAGCTGCCCATACAGATTTCTGGTGGAGGCATCCTGACGGCCGCCATGATTGATGGAGGAAGGGGAGAGGCGAGGCGAGCCTAGTGGGGAAGAGGTTTTGCTCTTCCTGCAACAATAAGCAGGGTGTGCACTCCCTGCTCCTGGTCCAGGAGCGTGAGGGTGACAGCGAGGACGCCTTAATCACCACCACCACTCTGTTTGTCTTCCACGGAGATGAAGGAGGGCTTCCTGCGGGCACACCCTCGGGAAAGGGCTGAGCAAAGGGGAGCCCCCGAATGTAGGAGCCCCAAATGCAGGAGGTGAATGCCCTGGGCTCTGATAGGAAATGCTCCCAGGCCGGAGCCCACGCCCATCGCCCCTCGCCATCACCTCCCCCAATATGCTTCCAGCTACCCCGGCGTGTGATGGGGGCTCTGAGCCACACACTTTTACTCATCTCAGCCCCACACCCCACCCCCGACNCTCCACGGCCGAGTCTTCGGCAAAGCCACTGCGGACGCTCCTGGAACGGTTTCATCAGGGCGCCAGGCCCAGTGAAGTGGAGAGCACCATTCATTACCGGCTTAAAGACGGAGACTGGGAGGCTCCATTGGTGACGCCCGTAACTCTCGGTTAATCAGGCTCCTGCAAGGCCCGCTGGGTGCCTGGGTGCAGGTGCATGTGCGCACGGAGCGGGGGTGTCAGCTCAAATCCAGGGCAGCACGCACGATCAAGGCCTCTTTACATAAATCACTCATTTCGTGTCTCTGACTTCCCAAAGACTGAGTAGCGATCCAAGCGGAGACCCAGCCGGAATTTTGACTTTTGCCATCCGACCAGTTTCCTCTCTCAGGACTTGAGCCCTGTCCCCGCTGGGTGCTGCTCCCCTCGGGCCCAGGGACGACGCCTACACAATGCATCACAGCGTCACAGATATCATCATCGCTGTTCTTATTCTGTTCGCGCATCTGCGCGTCAGGAACACGGGAGAGGCTGGGCTGGCGGCCCTGGCTTGGGGTCCCTGCGCAGTGGCCATGGGAGGCTGGCTGGGGCTGCGGGCCTCTACTGACCGGACTGGGCTGGGCCTGCAGATGGCTCACTCACATAGCTGGTGGAGACGCCGGCTGGTGCTGTGGACCAGAGGCCCACGTGCGGCCGGCTGGCCAGACTCCTTGGCAGCTGGCTCCCCGCAGAGGGCAGGGTAGGCGTCGGGCCTTTCCCTGGACCTGGCTTCGGAAGCCCAGTGCTTCCACTGCATTCTCTGGGCTTCCGGGGAGTCGCCAAGGTCAGCCCAGAATCCAGGAGGAGGCACTCCCGGTCCCCATCCTTCCCAACAACATGAGTGTCAAAGATTTTAAGTGGTTTTAAATCCCCACACTGACTGGTTGAACTTTTTTAAAACTTTTTAAAAAGTGTTTGAGAACAAGAGAGACAGAGGCAGAACGTGCGTGGGGGAGGGGCAGAGAGAGAGGGAGACACAGAATCTGAAGCAGGTTCCAGGCTCTGAGCTGTCAGCAGAGAGCCCGACGTGGGGCTCAAACTCACGAGCCATGAGATCATGACCTGAGATGAAGATGGATGCTTACCCGACTTAGCCACACAGGCGCCCGTGACCACTTTAACTTTCTTTTTTAATGTTTATGTATTTATTTTTGAGAGAGAGAGAGCAAGCATGAGTAGGGGAAATGGGGGAGAGACAGACAGACAGACAGAGAGTCTGAAGCAGGCTCCGACCTGTCAGTACAGAGCCACATGCGAGGCTTGAACCCACAAGCTGTGAGATCATGACCTGAGCTGAAGTCAGATGCTTACTTAACCGCCTGAGCCCCCCAGGCATCCCTAGCTTTTAAAGTCCCCGTCCACTTGGGGTCAGGGAATGTGCCCCGTGTGTTACCCACCATGCCTAGCAGAATGTCGATGCTCGATAAACAGCTGTTGAATGAGCAAAAGAACAAAGGAGCTTCCAGAATGAGGATCTGTTTTTTAAGGTAAAGTTACCTCCCTTGAGGCTCATTTCCTCCTCCACTGCTCCAAGCGGGAACACTACATTCAGCTGTCATGGGATTGTGGGTAAGGAATAAGCAAAGTAATTTATGAGCATTTTCATTTTCCCTGGGTTGTTGGAAAAGACTCGAACCGGCACCACATGGCCTGTCCATGTCCACAGAGCTGCTGCCCTTCCCCGCCCCCCCACCCCCACCCCATCCTGCCCCTGCGGAGATCCGTCACCCTGCGTGGCGACTGGCTCTCCTTCCTCTCTGCTACCCCGTCAACTCGTGATGGCCTGTCTCTATCTTGTCAACTCATGATGGCCTGACTCTATCTCGAGCTCCTCCTCGGGGACAGGCAGGGTGGGGATCAGAACCTAGTGCCTTAGGGCATCTCTGTTTCTCCCATTCTGCAGGGGAGCCTGTCCCATCTGCATCTGAAGGAGGAGGGTGAAATAACGTCCGCCTTGTATAGTTGTGGCAAGAGAGAAAAACAGAGTCGCTGTGCGCTCCGCGTTCAGGTTCCCCAGCCCACAGCCAGTGTGGCCCAAGTGTAATTAGCTGCCATCATCAGCCTCCCCTTCACGGAACTCCTTTCCCTCTGAACTCCACGCTCTTCCCCCAATGAATGCCTTTCAGAGTCCAAAAAACACCATGTTTTCTTGCACTTCTGTGCTCTTCCACATGCAACTTGCTCTTACAAGGATTAACTTAAAGCACTCAGTTCGGGCCTGGCACACGCGAAGAAGCACTATCCCAGTGTTGGCAACGAGGACTCTGCCTAGAACGTTCTTTCCCACCTCTCGTCTGCTCACCTTGGCTAAGCACTAGTCATCTTTCAAGTCTCAGTCCCGATGTTTCCTTCCAAGCCTTTCCTAGGTCAGGGGTCCACAATCAAGGTCCCTGTAGGTTCCCGGGGGCCTTTCTGTAGAGGAAGGCTCCCCTTCTCTCAGGCAGCATGTGTCTGGAGTGGAGCGGGGACTGGATTTCAGTCTCTACTCACCCCTTCAGCGCAGAGCTCATGAGCAGCCCCACCCCCCACAAAACCACGAGGGTGCCCTGCTTCTGATGTGCACCCACTGCATTTACCGCACCCCCGTGTGACCAGCCCCAGTCCACGTCCCTCCAGACGGAGGACTCCAGGCATGGCCACGACTGCCCCAGATCAATACCCAGTACACCAGTCCACACTCACAGGTGCTCGGTAAATACTTGCAGAATAAATGAAAGGACCATGAAGGATGGACCATGGCCTCACATTCTTCCCTTGCGCTGGCTTCCATCCTCCCCAGCCCGGCGGAAACACAAAGCACTAACACATACGGACTGTTTATCATCACCCACACGCTTGTGGGTTTGTTCTGAGTAAGTGGAACAGGGACGGAAGCTTCCAGATCCTTTGATCACACAGGAGAGTTCTGGCTCCAGCTGGGAAGAGTGGTCTGCTGTAAGGGCCTTCCTTCCAGGGGGCTTAGGTACCTCTGCAAATGCAACCCTCCCTATGAAACAGCAAAGAGCTACCGAGGGCCCAGCGGAGTCTGCCCAGGAGGGGGCAGAATGTGTAACCTAATGTTTCCCTGAACGGTTCGGAAAGCCCTGGATAAGGGCGCTGACCCTGCCGCTGCCCAGGGGGCCAGAAGACGGGAATCCTGAACCATGTGTCCCCCCCATACACACCCTGTCTGTGCCATTCAGTGCCACGGGAGCTTTGGGGCCAGTCAGTGGGGCCTACGTTTACTAAGTTGGTAGTAGCTGTGGCTTAATAAAAAGGAGAGATGAGGGCACCTGGGTGTCTCAGTCAGTTAAGGGGCTGACTCTTGGCCCTTTTGGCTCAGGTCACAATCACAGTTTGTGAGATCAAGCCCCGAATCTAGTTCTGTGCTGACAGTGCAGAGCCTGCTTGGAATTCTCTCTCTACCTCTCTCCCTCTTGCTCTCTCTCTCTCTCTCTCTGAAAAAATAAATAGGGGCACCTGGGTGACTCAGTCAGTTGAGCATCTGACTTTGCCTCAGGTCATGATCTCCTGGCTCATGAGTTCCAGCCCCATGTCAGGCTCTGTGCTGACAGCTCGGAGCCTGGAGCCTGCTTCCGATTCTGTGTCTCTCTCTCTCCAAACAGTAAGAAAAAAAAATTTTTTTAAATAAACACATATATAATATATAGTAAATTGTACATATGAGGTATATTAAGTATATAAAATATAAATTCAATATACAAATATATATCCACATATAAAGTATAAATAAAAATATAAAACATATACACATAAAGGAGAGCCAGTAAGGCATTAAGACCATCGAACCTGGACAGTTAAGGTGCTGGTTTCGACGTGTCTCTAGGGCAGCAGGGAGGGGGGTGAACGGGGCAGGAAGGTGCCTGGTGGTGGGGGCAGGACAGTATACACACCAGGAAGCCTGGTCAGAGCTCTGGCTCCCGTTGCCGAGACGCACTGCCTTCCCTCTATATCCGTGTCCTCAAGTGTCACTTACTCCCTGAAATTAAGAAACATAAAAGCAATCTCAAAGTCAAGGATTCCGAAAGCTGCTATCGGTGAGCTGTGCGATTCCTCTGTATGGCCTGTCACCCCACTTCTCCGCTGCTTTTCCTTTTAGGATCCCCTCCTGCTCTCTTCATCCTTCACAACAGCTTCTAAGAATCCACCCGTCTTAGCCCATCACGTGTGACCCCTCTAGGTACATCTCCAGGCTTCTTCAGGGAAATGGCCCACATTTTCTTGGGTCCTTCAGGCTCGCAGCCCAGCACCTGGCACGGAGGCTCACGGAACATCCGCCTAACTGAATACGAGCCTGTGTGTATGTACAAGCAGATGCACACGTTTGTCCTTCTAATCCTCAGAGGAACAGACCAACAAACCTCTTCAGTGACAGGCACCGAAGGGCAGTGTTATCTTATGTCACATCTCATTATCCTCAAACAGAGCTCCGAAAGCTGGGCTGACGTAGCCCATGGAGTCTGAGAAAGAGGCGACAGGTTGAAACCCAATCCAACCCAGTAACAGAGAATGAAGGAGCCTTGCAGTAAGAGAACATGACCGGAGATCCCGGTGGTGACTTCAAAGGCTCGTTCCACAGACGAGCCTCAGCAGCTCCCGGCAGGCACGGCACACGGGCAGGAACCGTCTGCGGCTCGTGTCGGATTGGCCTCAGTAACTTCCATCGTCAAAGACTTCTCCAGACTACTACGGTCCATTAATCACAATGGATGTTACAGCAAGGAACCGCAGAAGACGACATGCGCATGCCTTGGGCATTCTGACAGACACCTATAAATGTAGGTTTACTCGTCCACACTGTTGATGCGGATGGGTGATCTCTCCTCTGGGTATGGGGCCACAGGTCAACTGCCCAGTCTTCCTTGCCTAAATGCCACTGACCCCGATTTCTAGTTCGCTTTCTTCCAAGTGGATGAAGAACTAGAAGATGTCTGCTTGATAGAGACACGAAGACCACGGATGCTTCTTTCCCTGTGACTGTTTTACTGTTAGTTTCTCCCCACCCAGTTCATTGGCAACTTTTGCAGCAACTCACTTTTACCAATTGTGTTCAGAGCGACTTAGTTTTATAAACGCAGCAATTATGGGAGATTAGATGCTGAGCACTGGGAAGAAGAGTGCCTAGCACACAGTGGTGCTCAACATAAGTCAGTCGTCTATCTCCCCCGTTCGTTTAGGTTATGATTAAGTTACTCGGTTACTGGAGCAAGTTGCCCGGCAACAGGAGGGTTTAGGAACTTACACCACTGGCTCTTGCTATGCATTCAGCCTAAATGGAGAAAGATGACCGTGGCACACAAAAGTAACAGGTGCACATAGGGACAGAGGCCAATGAAGGAATGGAGACCAGCATGTAGGAAGTTAAGTGGAAGTCACTTAAGAGAACGGCTTCTCTGATGAAGTCCTTCAAACCCTTACCTTCCCTCCAGCTGTGGACGCCACCTCCAACCAGAGCCAACATGTAAAGTAACACTGGCTGTGACCTGCACGAAGGCACCCAGCTGAGGGGTTAAGTGAGGGTTAACGCCACCCGGGCTCTGCTCTCCAAGCCATACATCCGCGCAGGGGGCTGCAGCTGCCTAAAAGAAGAGGCGCCTTTCCAGACTCGTACAGCCGTTCTCGCTCCTTCTCCCCCAGTCCCGCCTTCTGCCCTGTGTTCTCACTCAGGCCCAGAAACCAGGCAGGATGCTTAGATTAACACACTCACTGCAGCGTATGTAAATGCTGCCTTCGTTAAAACGACAGCACAAATAAAGAAACGCCCGCATAGGAAATGTGATGAATTCTCTCAGGCCTGGCTCACACGCACGGAGGCTGCACGGCGCCCAGCCACGCACCAATGCGTCTCACTCTTCTCATTGAGCCCTCGGAGGCAGCCGGAGAGCAAAAGTAACAGCCACAATAACAGCTTGTATTTGCAGAGTACACTTCGATTTTTTCAAAGCACCTCCTGCAGAGCCTCCCTTTAAGCGCGGTGGCTGACGACGTGTGAGAACAGGTGATCTGGGTCCACTGGAGTCGCACGTTCGTTTAATGAACAACTTGGTTGTCCTTTAATTCTTTTGACCTCATTTGCATTCCCATCAGTCAACTCTCAATTGCCTGCTTAATTTCAGGCAGTGGCCATCCAAAATCCTATGTGCCTTAAAATCCCATTTGACTAACATCCACACCAAACCAAGCACCGCGCTGAAAAAGGGATTGCTCCCCAGTGGGGCTTAATGCTCACGGAAGTCCCTGTGCAAAACAGGGGAAGAGGGACAGGGCGAGAGGGGCCCAAGACCTTGGGGGATGGTATGGCTAATGGAATGCGAGAAATCAAATCCCGATCTCCTGACCTCTGGTCCCAGCGGCTATCCTGCCTTCCCAGGGCCCAGTGGTAGAGTTCAATGACTTACCAAGGGCTTTACTAGGGTGAAGTCAACATCAGAAAAAACAGTTCCCACCAGCACAATCCATGGTCCTCTGTCTCTAATAAGAATTTGCCCCATTGGGGCGCCTGGGTAGTGCAGTCGGTTAAGCATCTGACTTCGGCTCAGGTCATGATCTCACAGTTCAGGAGTTCGAGCCCCGCGTCCGGCTCTGTGCTGAGCCTGGAGCCTGTTTCAGATTCTGTGTCTCCCTGCCTCTCTGCCCCTCCTGTTTGCACTCCATCTCTCTCAAAAATAAACATTAAAAACAATAATGATTTGCCCCATTAAATAAGAACATAGGTCTTGCCACTCAGAGATCTTAGCTTTTAGCCTGAAGTTCTTGAAAAGACTGCCTCTGGAGTTCCTACCACAAACGAAGTCTAGAATCCTCTCTAGCAAGGGCGAGCTGGCCTCAGTGGCAAGTGGGAAACAGACTGGTTCAAATCACTGCCCTCTCGCTGGGCACCAAGATGAATTCGACAGTACGTACGCGGATTGCATTTCCTTGAGGGCCACAGGCAGCCAAGGCTCTGACAGACACGTTACCATCAAGATGACACCACTTTACTCCCAAATAACCATCAGTTTAGCTACAGGAGGCTCCTCTCACGGCTGTGGGGAGGCGGCTGGGGCAGGGAGCGCACAGGAGCTGCAGGCAGGGCAAGCTGGTGGGAGGCGGCCCTGAAGCAGCCAGCCTCTCTGCCATCTGTGTGCCAGCCTGCAGCCTGGGTTTCCAGAGACTCCATCTCTAAGCCATAAGAACAGGAAGGAAGGAGAATGGAGGAACGAGACTCCCACCCATCCCACAAAGAAAAGGCTAGAATACTGTTTCCAGAAGGAGAAGGGTGGAGGGGAGTCAGAGAACGAGAAAGACAGACCTGCCTCCCCTCCCACTCAGAACTTAGCGGGGCTGCCTATGGGGGGAGCATGTGCTTTCCAGCCAGGCAGGTGGAGAGAGTAAGTCCAGAAGCTTCTCCCGGGGGTTCCTTGGGCCACACTACTCAAGCCTCCAGCCCTTGAGCTGCGAGCTGTGAATGGCATGTTGGGAGGGATGAGTCAGCTAAAAATACTTCCCCGGGGATGAAGTGAGATAGCATCTGCAAAGCATGGAACACAGATTGGGGCATTCCTCGGAGCTCAATATAATGGTAGCTTTTGTTATTAGTAACTCAGGAAATGCTAGCAGAGCGCCTAATATGGTAGGTGTTCAAATCTGCTGGTGGGTACTACAGCTGGAGAGCTACCAGCACAGGGAAGGCAGAGTGGAACGTTCCTGCAGCACTGAAGACGGAGAGGGGCCAATGAGCAGGTCACACGAAACCCGAAATAAAAAAGACCCTGGCACGTAGCAGGTGACGGATGAACATCTTCGGAATGAAGGGGAACCTATACAGCTAACTTATATTTGTCATTTACAACAGGACATTAAAGCTGGGACTGGGCGAGGGGGACACCTGGGTGGCTCTGTCGGTTAAGCGTCCAACTCCATTTCGGCTCAGGTCACGATATCGCGGTGTATGAGTTCAAGTCCCGCGTCGGCCTCTGTGCTGACAGCAAAGAGCAGGCTTAGGATTCTCTCTCTCCCTCTCTCTCTGCCCCTCCCCCACTTGCTCGTGCTCTCTGTGTCTCTCTCTCTCAAAATAAATAACCTTAAAAATATTTTTTAAAATGGAGAAGGGACATGAAATAGAGGCTCTATTCCCCACCAACTCTGAGGATCCCTCTGGCCTCAATTTCACATCTCTGTGGAATGGGACCAATGACCTCCACGTCCTTTCCAGCTCTCGGATTCCTTATTTCTAGGATCCAGTCAACTGATGAGAGGGAGGTACTGGTAAACAACGTGACCACACGGACGCATATGTGTGTGCACGGGGGTCTCAGAACGGCGAGGCAGGCTGGCATTCATCCCACCCCCGTCCCACGCGGACCAAGAGACAGAGCGCCAGGGATCAGCCGCCATCGCCTCTTGTGTAACTGCCTCTTGGCGTTTAATCACACTGCCGGGCTCCCGGGCCTGGTTTTAATTAAGCAGAGCAGTGTCGGCATCAGCGTGGCCAGTTGAGGCTTTGATCTCCCCACGGGGCGCTCTGTGGATCGTGCCTGCGGATCACACCCAGGGCCTGAAGCATAAACCAGCGCAAGCCTCTGACAGCTCTGCCTTGACGAAGCTCCTGGTGGCCCCTCTACAGGTGTGCGCAAGGGTGAAGGCCCACCAAGGTACGACGGGGGCGCGGGGCAGGGGAGGCAAGACAGGGGGGAGGCAGGGAAGGGGGCGGGGCAGGGAGAGGCAGGGAGAAAAGTGTTCTGT
>NW_027529438.1:3262630-3276011 GCF_008692635.1 Crocuta crocuta
GGGGAGCTGTGGGAAGCCCGCCATGAAGGGAAAGCTCTCAGAACCCAGTCCCCAGCGTCTAACCTCAGGACAGCTGACCAGTTTCTAAACAGTGGAAAATTACACGAAAGGTCAGTTTCCTCTGCTCTTCCCCTTACAGTAAGGATTCTCTGAAGGAATTCCCCAATTTACCATTAAAAGTTGCAGCCCAAGGGTGCCTGGGTGGCTCAGTCAGTCAAGCATGGACTCTGGCTCGGGTCATGATCTCGCAGTTGATGAGATCGAGCCCCACATCAGGCTCTGTGCTGCGGAGCCTAACTAGGATTCTCCCTCCCTGTCCCTCTCCCCGCTGGTGCACTCCCTCTCAAAATGAATTAATTGACTTTTTTTAAAAAGTTGGTTTCACGGGGCGCCTGGGTGGCTTAGTCAGTTAAGTGTCCGGCTTTCGCTTAGGTCATGATCTNAAACCAGCATGAAGCCAAGGTTCAGAACTCCAGAGAGTCCCACAACATGATCAAGTCCCAAAAATGGACTCGTAGCTGCGCCAGTAGACACCCCCCCCCAACGCACACACCAGAGCACAAAAGATCACAACATTCCCCATCTTCAGCTTCCCCGAGGAGAAGAAAAAAGAACCTCTACTTCTTCTGACAGAGAAGAGGGGATAAAATGCTCTCTACAGAAGAGGCAAAATAAATCACCCCCCGTAACGGCCTTTTAATTCCCGGATCCCCAAGAGGAATAGAAGAAATGAACAAAGACAAACATTCCAAGCAGCTTTTCACAGCAACAGCGTAAGCCACCTTCTCTTCTCCAGAAATGCAGAGATTAGGGGGTCTGCCCCCTGCGGGACTCCCGGCCACGACTCTTCCAACTCAGGATGACAGAGCCTTGCACCTTACGAAGCTAGGTTCGCGCACTCACTGGAGACAACCTCATCGCTCTCTGAAATCGTGAACTAGTACCCCAGGGCCTGGACGCCCAGAAGCCTCTGTGCTGCGAGGCCACGGATTTTAGGTAAACGACCTGTGTGCTCATTGAAGACGATCTGAAAAGACATAAAGAAGAAGCCCCACTGCCCAGTTCCACTTCCCAAGATAACCACTGTTAATGTTTTGGTGAATTTCCCATCTTTTTCATACACAGGTTTCTGCTTCGAGTTTTGTTATTACAAAATGGACATCGTATTTACGTGCGATTCTACATGCTATGTGATCTACATAATAAAAGCTCCCCTCCCCCCAATTCTTGTAACTTTTTAGAACATCAATATTCCATTATGTGGCCACGTAATTATTATAATTATATGTTGGTTATCAATTTATTGCATCTCAGTGCCAAAGCCACGATGCTACAGCAGGCTTTCTGATACCAGAGCCAGAGCCTGCAAACTGCACTATTTTCCACCGTGGTAGCGACCAGCCAAACAGAGGTAAGTATTTGACATGCGGCTGGTGTGAATAGAGATGTGCTCTAAGTATAAAGCGCACACCAGATTCTGAAGACTTAGTACAAAATGCGTGAAGTGTCTCAGTAATTTTATACTGATTATATACGGAAATACATTTTAGATATATTGGGTTAAGTAGAATGCATTATCAAAATTAATGTAACCTGGCTCTTTTTGTTTTCTTTTTTTTTTTTTTTTTTTTTTTGGGGGGGGAGGGGGGGGGGGGGGGGGAAGGGANGAGACAAAACAAGACAGAAAAACTGACACTTAACGAGAGATTTATTACACATTTACAATAGATCAAGAATGTGTACTTCAATATACATTTACCAAACAATCCCAGTTTTTCTAGTATTGATGTACCCTAAAAGTCTCCGCATTCTATAGTTGTCCTCTGCAGGAGCCCTTGTCAATGTATTCTTGTATGTACTCAGCCCTCACTGTTCTCAGTGAGGTGGACAGACAGCCACTTACTTCAAGCAACTGTGATTCTCTGTCTGCTAAGTTTCACTAAACAGGCTGAAAAGTGCTAGAAGGCTGGAAGTGCTGAGGAATAAAATTCCCACTCCCTTGCCCTAACTTTTGCTCCCCAAATGTAGTCATCAAACTATGACTGATGGACATTGATAAGTAAATTATTCCAGCTCACAATAATAGGATGAATAAGAGGAATAACTAAAGTGTGTTCTTGCACACATCCCTGATGGGCCAAGTGTCCCTTTTACCCATGGGAATGAATAGCTCACTTATACCCCTAGATAACCCCCTTATCTTTGTTCTTTTTTTTTTTTTTTTTTTTTTGTTTTTTACTTTGAGAGAGAGAGGGAGGGAGGAGGGAGAAGGAGAGAGAATCCCAAGCAGGCTCCCCACTCAGCACTCAGTCTGACACGGGGCTCTATCCCACGACTCTGGGATCGTGACCTGAGTTGAAATCAAGAATCCGATGCTCTATCGATTGAGCCACCCAGGTGCCCCTGTTTTTGCTTTTTCAAACATGGCTACTAGAACATTTTAAATCACATATGTGACTTGCATTCTATTTCTAATGGACTGAGCTGCTGTGAACACTCCTTTCCCAGCTGGCACAACATTGGTCTTATCAGTAGAGGGTGTGGGAAGGACACTGCGGTAAGAAGGGCTTCTCTTTGAGGTTCTAGTGCTTTTGTTCTTGTGTTCATCACACAGCAGGCGACTTCCTAGCTCCTGGAATGTGGGAGGCTCCGTGGTATACACCTTCCCTCACCGCGGGGTCTTGCTGGTGACTTCCGTACCAGCCAGCGGCCCCTCCCCCCCACCTCTCTCTCTCTCTCAAGAAGTCTAAATCTCAGCTTTGGGGGACTCTCTTTCCTAGCCGATCCTTCAATATTCTCCTTCGGCCCTACAGCTAGAAGTTGCTCTCATATTCTTCAAAATTCTCTTTACCCCTCTTGTAGTTAGTTCTCATGTACTAGTTAATCATTTTTTTTTTAAGTTTACTTATTTTGAGAGAGAGCGTGTGAGTGAGTGTGGGGGAGAGGCAGAAGGGTGGGGGGGGGGGGGAGAAAGAGAATCCCAAGCAGGCTCCGCACTGTGACTGAGGAGCTGGATGTGGGGCTCGAACTCACGAACCGTGAGATCATGATCAGAGCCACCCAGGCCGCCCCTAGTTAATAATTCTTTATATTACGTTTTCCCTGGTCAAATTAATGGTATGGCTTCTGTCTCCCGACTGGACCCTACAGATAAAGCAAAAGTCGCCGACGGACTGCCAGTGGGGTTTGGAACACACGCCCCGTGTCATCCATCACCCGCCCCCCGCCGTCCTTTCTCCAGTACTACCTCCCCTCTCCCTCACCGTCCATCCCCGGAAGGCAGAAATGCTGCCCTCTCCGCCACCACCCTGTTACCACCATTGGGGAGCACTGAATAGCTCTGTTAGGTTAATAAGTCAGCCAGGAGCTACGCCTTGTGTTCATTCAACAAGTATTTTCTTAGCTTCTATTATGTGAGGAGCTGCTGTTGGGTGGACGATGACTGTGGGAAGAAGGGAAAGGTCACATGCGGGAGAGACAGACAGACAGACAGGCAGAGGAAACAAACTGTGGCTTCAAGCACCTACCAGCCAAGCCAATAAAAATAATGGATGCTACAAATCGCTATAATAGGAAAGGAAACAATAGAGAAGTAAATAATTACAAAACAAAAGCAGCCGCTAGTCCATTCTGGGCGCCCCAAGTGGCCACAGGAAAATATATAAAGAAAACAAAAAGAACTTTTTGGAAGTGGCTCTCCTGGCCCCAGGCTTCCCTCTCCCCTCTGGGAACCCGGCCAGCAGCTTCCTAATCAAAGATTCTGCTCTTCCTCATTAGCTCTGGATGTCGTGTCTGCATAGACCTGGCTCCTCCTCTCACACTGGCCTCTGCCTTCCCTCCCAAGCCACAGGGCAAGCAACACACCCAGGGACCCTCCTGGGGGCAATCAGAATCAGCCCCAGACCCCCACGTCACCCCAACTCCTATCTTTCATAAAAGATTAAGGTATTACCTGCTCCCATGGAAAGCTGAGTTCTAGAATTCCTAGGATCCTTTCTAATAGATTCCAGTTCTCTGCCTAAGTTCACCTCATCTTGTCCCTTAATTTACTGATCGCGGTTGTTTTCAAGTCCACGTGTGGTAACCACAACGCACGAAGAGCCTGAACAGGCCTATGTCTTCTGATTTTTAGCTTGTTTTTCATTTGGTCTGACTCTCAAACATCTGGTCGTGTTCCGTTGACTGTCATGTGTGGTACGGGAAAAACTAGTGAGTTAATGTGAGGCTCTGGAAAACCTGATCTTCCTCCGGAGATGAATGATGTGCTTTTGGTAGGCGAGTTGCTACAGAGCCACCACCTTGATCCAACCGAGCTGATCAGAAGCTAAGCGTCCACCTCGCGAGGGCTGGTCTATTTCCCGTTCGCCCTCGCTCCCAGCATACGACCTGCGGGGGCTCCGGGATGAACGCAGGGGTGCTTACCGGGACCCCTCCCCGTCCTGGGCGAGCCCTGAACCGCAATTTGTGTCCCCGCTCCTGCGAGATCGCTGAAAGCCCTGTGTACCTGTGTGGCCTCTTTGCTGCCACTTACAGGGCAGCAAACAAGGGAGTTCGGAAAGTGGCACCTGAGGTTGCGCTCACCTGCCTTTCCCTCCTCCCCAGGCCTCACAGCCTCAGGTGCCTCCAGACAGAACTTTCCCTCACATATTCTCTCTCTCTCTCTCTCTCTCTCTCTCTCACACACACACACACACACACACACACACACACACACACGATATGTATGTCTATGCCGCCAGTACTCCCGGTGCAAGGACTGGTGGGATACAAACCACGTGGACAAAACCGGGAAAGCCCCAAGAAACAAACAGCTCGCCGTATGCAAAGCTTCTCAGTCCAAACTCCAGGCTCTTCTCCGTTCAGATTTCCAGCCCTTTCAATCCCTGGGCTGCCTCCCTTCGTTTGCAAATGCGTGGTTTCTTAGCTATACCCAGTCTGTGGTGCACCCCACCCCATGTCTCAGTCCCCAGGCCCCCCCAGCCAGAGCACAAACCCCACATGTTTTTTTAATGTTTGTTTACTTTTGGGGGGGGGCATGCAGGGAGGGGAGGGGCAGAAAGAGGGGGAGACAGCTCCAAGCTGTCAGCACAGAGCCTGACGCAGGGCTCGAACTCACAAACCATGAGATCGTGACCGGAGCCGAAGTCGTACACTTAACTGACTGAGCCCCCCAGGCGCCTCACAAGCCCCTTATTTTCATTTGTGAGATTCCTGCTTGCATCTTGTTCTAAAACCTATGTTCACCTTCCCTGTGCTATGATGACGGTAGCTCTCTGCCGTTCTGTACACACACACTTTGAAAGACGTCTGCAAGAGGGGTCACCTGGGTGGCTGAGTCAGTGGAGCGTCTGACTTTGGCTCAGGTCATGATCTCCCAGTTCATGAGTTCGAGCCCCGCATCGGGCTCTGGGCTGACCGCTCAGAGCCTGGAGCCTGCTTCAGATTCTGTGTCTCCATCTGTGTCTCTCTTTGCCCCTCCCCTGCTCATACTTTGTCTCTCAAAAATAAATAACCATTAAAAGAATTTTAATGTTATAAATGCTTTAATATGTAGATATTCTCAATGGCAAATGCACAGGAAAAAAAGAAGACCAGGTGCATATAGTCTGTAAGTGTTAACTGACAACTCTGAACGTTACAGTTCGAGGTGATTTTACTTTTAGCTTAAACACATTTTCTGCAATCGTTAATATATTGTCCAGGATGTTCTTCCTGAGCGCACAACCAAAGGGAAATGAATGAATGGTACGACTTCAGGCAGTATGAGATCTAGATGCTCACAGCCTCCAGACAAATCGGCCCTTTGGGGCGACAAGCTAGTGGCCCACAGGAGAAAGAGTGAAGACAGAGGCCAGGCCTGGAGTCAGAGGCTACTAAAGAGGGAACGATTTAAGAGCTCCCTGAAGGCAGCGCCAGTTTAGAAAGACATCAAGTGCTAATGGGCACATTTATCACTCGCTCCCTAATGAGCACAGAGCTCCGGAAGAAACGCAGCCTGAGGGAGGGACAGTGAGCTGAATCCGCCTACAGGAGAAAGCAACCACATAAGAAAGCTAACAACGTAAAGTTCATAATGGCTTCAACACAACTTCCACAGAAAGGCCTCCCCGATGCCCCCGAAACACAACAGGGTGGTGCTAGGTGCCCATCATGCCTTTCTTCACCGCACCTGTCACAACTCACAAGTTCACAAAACTGCTACAACGTTCCATGTGTGGAGATCCGCGCCCACCCCTCTGTGCAAGCCCAGGACCTGGCACAGGCCCGTGTCTATTCTCTGCCCTGCTGACGCCCCTGGGCCCAATAAACTTCTCTTAAATGAATGTTGCAGACAAGTAAAAATATTGTTTTAATACTCCTTGTTTCGAAACAAACTTTACCTTCATTTTGTGCAGAGAAAATAACCGGCGCTGTTAGTGGGTCTCTGGCTAAGGTGGGGGTGACCTCGCCTACCCCAGGGGCACGCGCAGTGAACCGAGGTGGCAGCGGAAGTCAGCGAGCACCAGGAAGTCCCCGCCCTCGCCCCTCTCAAGCAGGCAAGATGGCACAGTTTGGCAACCTGATGACCTTAACCTGGATTAGCTGGCTCCACGAGAGTGGAAATTTTAAGGAAACGGAAGGCGGGGGACATCCTGCTTGAGGCACCTGTATATCCTTTAATGCTCTTTAGAAAAGGGCAGGCAGATCATCATGTATGGAAAGCACTCCCACAAACACAGATTCGGTCTCTTTACACCCCCGCCTGAACAGGGAGGCCCTGCAGGGAGGGACTCGACCCAGTCCGCAGGCCGGAGAAGGTAAGCGGAGCCCACAGGGACAGCTGGGCCGGAGCACCTGCCGCGGGGGCCGCAGCTCTGGGCTACGGAGCCCGGAACAGGTTGAAGGAGGGGGGGGTGGGTAGACAGACCAGAAAGGACACCTTCCCCACGACTCCTTGTGCTTTGTGTTGTGACAACAGTCCAGGCCTTCGGGAAAGGGGAGAGCTTTGAATAAAATAAAAAATAATAAGAAATAAGCGGGGGGCGACCTCCTAACCCAACCCCAGGGCTCAGAAAACACTGAAGTTTGTGCTGATCGTTAACCCTGAAGGCTCCTAAGGGGCCAGAATTAATGGTAGCAAGTGGTCCTGGGGGGGGGGGGNATCATTTCCAAGGGGAAAACTGCTTAGGACCTTATTTTTACTGAGATGCTGCTTCCTGGACCCTCCCCCCTCCCTGTTTGAGTCTCCCCAGGGCCCTGCTGTTTTGCTCCTGACCCATTAGCCCGTTGCCCCCTCTGGGAAGCTCGCTCCACACCTGTGGTCCCATCCTACAAACACCATCAGTCTTCGCCAAAGCCATGGGGAGGATGCTGGCCGATTCCTGGGGCACCGAAGACAGACAGCTGCCCTCCCTGACTTCTCTTTCTCACCCTCTGCCAAAGTTTCTCTGGATAAAGTCAAGTTCAGGGGATGGGTCCGTAGCATCACTCTTGTCTTCCTATTCAACACACTCTTCATAATTTTTCTTCAGTTTTTGTTAAAGCAAAACTTTCTATCAGAAGGACTGCCCCTCTTTGTGTCAGAGCAGCCTACCTCCAGAACAACGCGGATTTTCCCCCTGGACCGCCCTCGGGGCTTCCAAGGTTCCAGCTCGGAGATCGCGTATTTAAAAGCTCAATGGCATAGGGGCGTCTGGGGGGCTCAGTAGGTCAGGGTCCAACTCTTAGGTTCGGCTCAGGTCATGATCTCACAGTTTGTGAGCTAGAGCCTCGCGTTGGGCTCTGTGCTGACAGCTCAGAGCCTGGAGCCTGCTTCCGATTCTGTGTCTCCCTCTCTCTCTGCCCCTCCCCCGCTCATACTCTGTCTCTCTCTCTCTCTCCTTCAAAAATAAATAAATGTTAAAAAATAATTTTTTAATTTAAAAAATTTAAAAAAGGCCTAACTGCCTTAAAAGCCAAATAAGGCCCTACATTTCGTTTCCACATGCATGCTTCCTCTATTAACAAACTGCGTTGTTTTTCCAAAGTCAAATCTCCACCAGGGAAGAAAGAATGTGTAAATGTCAGAAGCAGGAAAAAACTGCCAGAATACAGAGTCAATCCTAAAAAAACAAACAGCACCTTCAATATAGAGGCAGGCAAGAAATACATGAAGGAAGGAAGGAAGGAAGGAACAAACCAACGGTGCCAGCAATCGATCCTCACCGTATTTCCTGAGCGCGTTCCTGAGCTCCACACGACTCAAGCCTCACCCCTGTCTACTGTGGACTGAGAAAGGTACTTCCCCCCACCTCCTCTCTCGCCTCCAGAAACACTCTGGGATCGTGACTGAGAGGTGTTAGGGCTGCAAGCTTTGTTAATTACAAGGTAATGACTCCACATTCTCTAAACCTGCAAAGTGCCCGTGAGGACAAATTAAAATCGCTATTTACATAAACGTCCTAAAAGTGAACTGGAGACTGATTTTAGAAGAGTAACTCTCTGGTTCAAAAAGATACTCCCCAGGACACCCAGACACCCGTGAAAGGTGCCTTTTGGGTTTAGAAATACATTTTATGTGTGTTAGGTAGCCACGTGTGGTGCTGAAATGTTTACCTTGACTTTTGTCATTTCTGGTTCCTTTAAGTTTCCATCTGCAAATCAGCTACAGTACAAACAGGGGCAGCAGAGCCTCTGAACTGCAAAGCTTTGAAATTTTAATAATTTCCTACGTTCTACTCAACTATGACTAATAAAAGAGATGGACTTAGATGATTCATAAGGAAAATATTTATGAAAACAATTATAAGCACAATTAGGAATTTTTTTCAGAAATCTCTTAATCACAGTTTAATTGAACCCTGATCTCAACATCAGATTTTTTTAAAAACTTGCTTCTGTGCTTGGGGTGCCTGGGGGGGCGGGGCTCAGTCAGTTGAACATCTGACTCTTGACTTCAGCTCAGGTCATGATCTCCGGGTGTATGAGTTCAAGCCCCGTGTCGGGCTCTGTGTTGGTAGCACAGAGCCTGCTTGGGGTTCTCTCTCCTTCCCTCTCTGCCCCTTCCCTGCTCGCACACACACACTCTCTCTCAAAATAAGTAAACTTTAAAACAAAATAGTTTCTATACCATGACTTTGGAAAACCCTTTCGGACCTTCCTCCAAACATTAAGCTCAGCTTGACCCCAGAAGCCTTTGCGCCTGCTTCTCCTCAGCCACCCCGCACCCCTATCCACATTGGGGCAAGAAGGAAACTACCCTGTGGCTGCTTCCAAATGATCACAGGACTGTTCTTGGTTGCTTTCCTGTCCTTCAGCAAGTTTCTCTGCTTTCACAGTACAAGACCAAGGGCGTGGGAAGGAGGGCAGCTGGGGGAGGGTGTGGGGATGGGGAGGTGGGTCTGCGAACGGCATGTCTAAGCCAAAAGCAGAAAAGTTCACCACTGGATTCCAAACGAGGTATTTTTTCACTGAACTCTTACGTGGAACAGGAATAGTCACAACTGTCTTAGATAGATTTTCTGAACCATTTTCTTGGAGATCGCACATCTCTTGTACTCAACATCCTGAGTAAGACGTGGAGAAGTCTTTGAACGGCGTGCTCAGGGGGCATGACAACCAGTGAACGCGCGGGAGTGGTGACGAGAGTCCACCCGTGGCTGTCAAAGGACACGATGGGGAACGGTGTGATCTGCGGCCACACTCCCGTGCTTCCACTCGCTCCTGACCTCCCCGGTCACGCGAGCCTGCACCTCGCCCCAGGAGGATGCCAACGTCCCTACCGACAGGGCGAGTTACTTTTCTCTTCTCCCCTTAGTTTCGGTGCTTTCAGGTGCTCGCCGTCATGATCAACAGGAAAACTAAGGAGTCGCCGAAGAGGTAAAACACAGTGTAAGCTCATAACCCACCAGCAACCGCAACCGTGCTGGCCACCGCGTTGGGCCGTGTGCCCCCTGGCTTAGGAACTTGGGTGAGGAGTAAACGTCACAGTTGAGGCTGATATACATCACATTGGGACTAAAATTTATCAAAAGAAAACAGAAAGAAAAACCCTGGTTGGTGAAAGAAGGACCGATGTGTGCCTTTGGTACATAAATAGAACACAAAACCATCCTCATACTACAGAGAATCCTGACGATGCGGGGGGCACCCAAGTCATAAAAAGCTCTTTAATTAACACACCAGTCAGGTAAAAAGGGCTCTCAAATGCCCACTCATGCTCGAGGAAGAAATGTCTGATAGTGGCCACTAGTAGATACTGTTCCTTGTTTATCACAATACTACTACTCAGTAAGGGGCACCTGGGTGACTCAGTTAAGCAACCGACTCTTAATTAAGGCTCAGGTCACCATCTCATCGTTCGTGAGTTCAAGCCCCACATCGGGCTCTGTGCTGACACTCTGGACCCTGCTTGGGATTCTGTCTTTCTCTCCCTCTCTCTCTCTGCTCTTCCCTTGCTCTCTCTAGCTCCCTCTCCCTCAAAAAAATACTGCTGAGTAATAATGCTTCGGCTGAAATTAACAGCAGGCAGGGAAGCAATTTGATGGTCCCTAAAACATTAGCACAGCCTCTGATTTCGCTATTCCACATCTAACAAAAAGGCACGCAGAAACATGGAGTGTGCGTAGAGGGATATACAAGCCTAGTCATCGCAACATTTCTTTATAAGAACAAAGAATTTTTTAATTCACTGGGGGAATGGTTATATAAATTATAACTTAATACAACAGAACACTGTGAGGCTCTGACAAAGGAAGGGAGATTTTCTGTATATACGGACATGGAAGGATGCTCATAATTTACCACAGAGTAAAAAGAAAAGCTGAAGAATATGTATCGTATGATCTCCTTTTCCTTTTAAAAATCAGTAGCTGGCATTTGAAGGCTCATGTTCTGGTGCTATGTTAAATATTGACATGGCTTTTAAATGTAACATTACTAACAGCCCTAGAAGTTACTTAATATTCTCCATTTGAAAACTGAAGAAAGTCAGGCTTGGGGCATCATGATTTGCTCAAGGTCAAAAAGCCAATGAGCTGAGGGTCAGGCACTGACGTGTGTTATGTGCGTGAAAAAAAATGAAAAGGAATAAAAGATTCCCAGCAGAGTTAATGGTGATAAGCTCTCTAGATGGGAGAATGGAAGAGAGGATTTCATTCTCTTCACAACAATGTGGGTTTTGGGGGGGTTTGTTTTTTTTTCTTTGTTTCTTTCTTTCTTTTCTTTTCTTTTTTTTTTTTTTGCCCTGGCAAGAAATTCTAGTTATAAATTGGAAAAGGAGAAAGACAGAAAATCAGCAGGACTTCAATAGGAATTCCTGAGGTCAATGGCAGCCATCAGCCAAACCATCACCTCAAAACACAGTTTCAGCTCAGGTCATGATCTCAAGGTTTGTGGGTTCAAGCCCCGCATCGGGCTCTGTGCTGACAGCTCAGGGCCTGGAGCCTGTTGCAGATTCTGTGTCTCCCTCTCTCTCTGCCCCTCCCCCCCCAAAATAAATAAACATTAAAAAATTTTTTTAAATTAAGGGTTTGATTGGTTTTTCCTGGAATACAGCTCTGATCAGTTGTCAACAAATTCTGGATAATAAGACTGGTCATCCAACAGACACACGGGGGTCATGAATCATATCATATCCCACCCATTTGGCCCTAACGATTCCAAGCATATGCAGTACGTAAATAAACAAACACCCACGTGGAACATGACAGCAGGCGCTTGGCACGCAGCCAGGGCGAAAGGATGGGTTTGCTTGACAAGGTTACCAAAGTGTGAGACTTTAGAGCCAGAAAGGAAAACAATGACAGATCAACACAGAGGTCCTCGAGGAAGATTCTAAGCTTCTGTCCTTCGAAATGCAGCAAACACCAGCCCTAAGAGCTACAGGAGCCTCCAAAGTCCAGATCACAACTTTTCCATCTTCTAAGTGAGAATACTCCCTTCTAGCAACTGCTCTGTGTCCGTTTGGTCAGGCGCGCTCTGGACACCTGCGCTCTACACACATGGTGACCCGTCCTCCACCCCCGGGAAGACGCCCGCAGTCTGTGGCCACAGCCCAGACCCCCACGGGCCGCACCGCACATGCTTCAGCTCCGGCTGGACACGAGCGAGGGCGGCAGTTACGAAGAAGGCAGAAACTTCCCATCACCCACTCACGTGCCCATGTGACAAGCAGACGCGACTTCAGTCCATGTGTGGGTGTGTCCTCTTTCCTGGGGACACGGCAGGTAGAAGCTGCCTCCTAAAAGGAAGCATCACAGGCAGCAGGTTTTCCAGGCCACGTAAGTACAGCGAGCCCAGCGAACCACAGAGCAGAGCTTCGAACGTGTTCTTCATTGAAGACGCAAGAAAACGTCTTCCTAGAAGGCTGCACGTCCTCAGGGCCGCGCGCCTCGCACCCAGTCCTGCCCACCAGGGGTGACGAGCCACTCTGAAAACGGACATGGTCTCCAGTGGCTCTTCCAATGGATCCTTATTGCACCTGACTCCTCAGGAGACCAGCAGTCATAACCCTTGGAAAAGGAAAAGGATTCCTCTGGTTTGGGTGGGAGAGAAAGGAAAGAGATTCAAGGATGAACGGAGACCCAGGACCCTGGTCCAAAGCACATGGGCAAAGAAAAGGCATTTTTAACCCTTTTAAAGATTTCTTCTTTTTGTGAGAAAGAGAGAGACAGAGAGAAATAGAGCGAGTGAGGGAGGGGCAGAGAGATGGAGAGAGAGAATCCCAGGCAGGTTCCGCACCCGCTGCGGAGCTCGAACTCACAAACTGTGAGATCATGACCTGACCCAAAACCAAGAGTGAGAAGCTTAACCCACAGAGCTACCCAGGCACCCCAAGAACGGTCATTTTATTTTATTTTATTTTTTTATTTTTTTTTATTTAGTTCAGGGGAGAGAGAAAGAGACAGCGTGAGCAGGGGAGGGTCAGAGAGAGAGGGAGACACAGACTCTGAAATAGGCTCCAGGCTCCGAGCTGGCAGTCAGCACAGAGCCCGATGCGGGCTCGAACCCACGAACCGCGAGATCATTCCCTAAGCGAAAGTCGGACGCTCAAGCCTAAGCCACCCAGGCACCCCAAGAACGGTCATTTTAAAAGAAAGGCAGAAGGACCAGATTCCTGGGGCCCAGGAGACAGAAGATCGATGAAATTAGACCTAAACAAATAATTGTAGGGTGTAAGCCTGACTGCCCACACCCCCAGGGACAGCTGCTCCCAACAGCTAGGATTACTGAGCACCTACACACCTATATGTGCTCCCTGGCGGAGGCTCAGGACATACTTTGTCACCTGTCACAGCAAGGCAGAGAGGTGGATGCTCTGATCCCCAGCCTGCAAGCAGAGGCAGGGCTGGGAGGGTCAGAGGCTGGCTCGGTGAGACAGCAGGCAAATGACGGAGTCACACCCCACACCCAGGCGTAACCG